>NC_134494.1:4583166-4601811 GCF_040206685.1 Ascaphus truei
TTACCTTAGAGCATACAGCCGGCAGCAGCTTCCTTGTGCAGCCAGGGGGAGTCGCACCCCAGCTCAAGTCATCTGCTAGGGAGGGGCGGGGATTGGACGGGAGCCGGAGGGAGAGCACAGAGGGCATGTGGAGGGATAGAGGGGGGGAGCTGCACGGAGAGCACAGAGTGCATGTGGAGGGAGAGAGGGGGGGAGCTGCACGAAGAGCACAGAGGGCATGTGGAGGGAGAGGGGGGGGGGAGCTGCACAAAGAGCTGAGCCCGGAGAGCTGAGCCCAGAGAACTGCAAAAGGCATGTGGGGGGTCCCTCCTGCAGGTGAGGCGGCGGCGCTGAGGAGCGGATGGCGATGCCCGTGAGTAGCGGTGTCAGTGGCTGGTGAGTGTGACCAATGAGAGGGGGGCGGGCGGGCCAAGGGAGCAATCTGATTGGCCGGAGGCTGAGTGACAGACCGACGGACCAATCAGATTGCCCCTAGACACGGACATACAATGGTTTCAAAAATATAGATATAGATAATGTATATATCAGTGGGGGACTCCATGTTGTCTGCTATAATCATTCTATACTAACACTGCCATTTTGTTTTTAGTCTGATGTTAACTGACCTTTTACCCAATTAATGTTGGCTGAATTCCTGAACTATGTATGTTCAGACATGGTTTCAGAATGAAGAAACAGGAAGTTTTAGCCAATGATGCCTATTCTAAATGTATGCAAGGTCTCAGCACTTCAAGCAAGAATTATGATGTGCCCCAGACTGGGCAACGGTAAGTTCCCAAACTGTAACTTTCCATCTGTCACTTTCTAGATAAGCATGTAATAAGAGAAGTAAGCTTTGCACGTATACACTTTCGCTCGCTTGGCTATATAACCTGACTGTAACCATTAATATAGAAGGAGAGTTTTTTGACAACGATCTTGGTGTCTGACTCAATTATTTGCTCCTCCAAGCTGCTCGTAGCTTTTCCTGTCCAGCACTTTAAGAGTGGGAAAAAGGCCTCCCGGGGGGTAAGAAATCGATCTGAGTACGAGAGAAGATTCCTACATATTATGAAGTAGAGAATAAATTTACATTGGTCATAGTCCATTACTACAATGCTGCCCCCCTTGTCAGCAGATCTAATAATGATGCTTGTATTGTCACATAAGGACTTAAGCGCATGTTGTTCTTGTCTAGTTAAGTTAGAGTAACTACTCTTATGGTGACTAACCTCCCTCTTGGTATCAGTCTCCAACAGCCTAATAAAAGTAGAGATATTAGGGTTGCATACCCGTGGGTCAAATGTACTAACCTACCGAAATGGGCGTGCAGATTGTTCACCAGTAGCTGGGTTATCATCAGGATTCCGGCAAAAGAAATACTTTAGGCACAGTCGCCGGTTAAGGCGATACATGTCCACTTCCAGTCAAAGGGGTCATGGGTGTGTGTTAGCACGAAGGAGAGGCCTTTGCTCCTCCCCGCCTCCTTACTGTGCCCCCTCCTCCTCACTGTCCCCTCTTGTCATGGGAGACCAAGACTTACACACAAATTAATACTGGGATTCTGCACAGAGCACACAAGTTGAGTAAAATAAATTGTAATTTATTTCTTTTCAGACAGACACACAAATCTTCATAATATACACTCAATAAAACACTTACTGGGATGGGGAAATTAAAACAATTGTCCTTGGAATGAAACAAAGTCTTTGGGAACCCCTGCACGCATGCAAGTGGGTGCGCAAAAGGATCCGTGTAGCAGTTCCTGGCTAGGGCGCAACTTGCCAGCCCTATATCTCAGCCAACAGGAAAAAGTTTGTTCAGTCCTTACAGGGTTAATTCGGGAACCCTTAGCTCTAACGAATTCCAGAAAAGGGGGATGATCCTTGGTTACGATATTATTAACCCCTCACACTCCGGAACAACAGATGCTGGAACTTGGTCAAATCGTTGTTACCTCAGGTGAATCTCTCTGGGACTGGGCTGCCGGCATCTTTATAGGGTTAAGGGTCCTATACCTAACATACACACCCAATCCCTTCCGTGGGAACACTTTTCCCCCCTATCCCAGACTTGCCAGTAGTTCATAGCATGGGCAGAAGTGGCTTCCTGGTTTGCACAGAGCATATGTCAACTTGACACCTAAGCTGCTTAGCATACTGGGTCCAACTTCTTACCTGGCGACAGTAAGACTGGGGTTTGGCTACCAAGTGTGAATGGCCCCTCCTGCATACCAGGATCTGATACACAGGGATATCCTGGCCACTTTAACACCTAGCCTCCCTGAGGCTTTTCAACTTCGGATTTCTCATAGACACAGGGGCACCAACTTAGCAGGGTGCCCTTTGAAGCCCAAAGATCAAAAGCCCTCAGCTCATGTACTCTTAACATATTTACATGTTAATACATTCCTGGCAGGAAAAGCGTCCTGCCTGTACATTTAAAAACCCCAATACAATACAGTTTATTTATAAACGTATGTTCTGCTTATGCTACTATTATAAACCTTATATGTATGTGTGATGGGGAGGAAAGGGTTAATACCTGATTTGCTATGCATTACTGTTGTTGCCCTGTCCCCGCCATTTTTATTCCCCATTTGCAGGCCATTCCCTGTCTGCAAGGGTAAAAGACAAGATGCATTGCTTGCCATATCCTCTAACCGACAAATGATGGCAGATCTTAAATGTAAAGCAGGAGGTATTTTTTTGTAAGTCCAAGCAGGAATTACTTGGACATCCAGTTGTGATATGGGTGAATGAGCTGGGGCTATTTTTATGACCAAGCCTCAAAGGGCTGTAGTTATTTTTATGACGGAGCCTCAAAAGGCTCTCACAGCTTTAGAGTCCCCCTATTTAAAAGAGTGTCAATTATGAACAGACCCAGAGACCCATAATGTATACAATACTGGCATACTGATGCACAGCAGATGTCAGGCTAGTGACATTTATTGGTTAAAAAGCAGACCTAGTGGTGCCAAATTATGGGTGTAGCCCAGGTATGCTAAGTGGCATGGGCATCAACCTGACCCATGCGCCCTGCCCACCGGACAGCCCTTTTGACCGGTCTTATGAACTGTGGGTAACTTGGCTATTCGTGGTTTTTTTGGTTCCCACGAGGGGATTGGATCCACATGTTAAAGATAGCTTTGGCCAGTCTATAACTGTGGCCCCCCCAGGTATCCCCAGTGTGATTCCTGAATTTTAATCCATGATGTACACTGGCGACACACTTTATTCGAGCTCGGCTAGTCCCACGAATTCGGGTATACCCGGGTGTATTGAGGTTTGTGACTGTTTTCTGCCCGAGTGCATTGAGGTATTTTCCAGGCAGGAATTGAAGCATTTTATTCCCGCTGGCTGCAATACTGCACAGTATATATATATATACTGCATTACAATTCATGAATTTATGCCATCTGGTAGACACGCGAAGCATTGCAGCCTATTAAATCCTAATCATTATCATTTAACAGATCAGCCGCCCGTCAGCCAGGCATGAACCCAGGCTGGGAAGGCAAACGCAACGGGGCTTGTCAGAGGTGAGGAGCGGCGCATTCCAGGTATCTGCCAGGTATATACTGGGTATTTGCTCGAATAAAGTGTGTCGGTGCAGTAAAGATGCAAGACTTTGTTCCAGCACAGAAGCAACCAGTCCAGGAGTGAAGGGGTTAATAACCACAGGACTTTTAAAACCAAGGCTGCATTTATTGCGCTTGCAAGCAGAGGACAATTTCTTTTGTTTCAAAGGACAATTTCTTTCATTCCCTTATTCCAGTAAGTGTTGTTTTCAAGTGTATTCTGCAGATGTCGTGTGTTTGTCTATTAAGGAAATAAATCACAATTTATTTTGCAACTTGTTCTGTTCAATCAAGTACCCAGAAATATAAATGTGTTGATAAAAGTTGGTGTCATCGTGACAGTATGTATATGGTTTCTTTTTACTTAGCTGCATTCCAAAAATTAAATTGCTAGCTCACTCCTAATGTCGCAAATACAATTAGCACATTTCACATGCTTCCAGTTACCTGCAGCTAGCTTTAGAGCTGCAAAACAGGGACACAAATAATAGTGTAGGGGAAAACATGATATTAGGGGGGCAATACATTGTAACCACTTCAGTCCCAACAGGGATTAGGGTTAATAGCGGAGGTGTAGTGGAAAACATGTCAGTGGCAAGAAAATAACCAGGACTAGCGCTCAAGAAGAGATAGTGCCAAAATAAAGAAACGAATTCAAGAGAAAGACAGTAAAATAGTGACACCCTCTGGTAACCAGGGCTCACTACAATAAATTAACCCAAAGAAGTACAAATTTCATAAGTAATAGAACTAGAATAAGTGAACAAAGGATACCCACTCAACCTAGTGTCACGGGAGACTCCTGTGGCGGGTAGGATCTCGGTGGCCGGAACAGCACAAGCGTAGTAGGGGTCACAAGCAGGGGTCCGAGGCAGGCGGCAGGTAGCAAAGTCAGGTAACAAGCAGGGGTCCGAGGCAGGTGGCAGGTAGCGAAGTCAGGTAACAAGCAGGGGTCCGAGGCAGGCGGCAGGTGGCGAAGTCAGGTAACAAGCAGGGGTCCGAGGCAGGCAGCAGGTAGCGAAGTCAGGTAACAAGCAGAGGTCGGCAACGAGGAGACTGGAACAGGACAGGCGGGGCGGGACAGGGAAAGAAAAAAGAAAAAAGCGCAAGGCCCATAGGGTAATATTGTCAGATTTATGGAAAATTAAAACGGTTATAAAAACTCACAGAATAAAAATTGGTATAGGCATCTCGGTGTAAATAACAACCGCAGGAACAGGGGTGTCTGGACGTTTTCCGCTTCTTCTGATGCGTTGATGCACAGCCCTCCTCGTTGTCCCGATCAGCAACCGTTCAGCTTCCGCGTCAGCTGACTCGCGACGTCGGCGCGTGACGTCGATCGGGGGGTTGGATTATGGGCGGTCACCTGCTTCTTCTCCGAAAACGGAACTCCAGGATCTCTGCTCACTGTGTTCTCTTAGTGCCGAGTGCCAGCCACAGCAGCAACCTTTAGCAATGTCCGCCCTACGCGTTTCAAGGATGCTTGTCCTCTTCCGAGGCAGGCGGCAGGTGGCGAAGTCAGGTAACAAGCAGGGGTCCGAGGCAGGCAGCAGGTAGCGAAGTCAGGTAACAAGCAGAGGTCGGCAACGAGGAGACTGGAACAGGACAGGCGGGGCGGGACAGGGACTGAGAACAGGGAGCAGGGACTGAGACTGGGGAGCAGGAACAGACAGGGACAAGCCAGATTACTAGCAAGGACCTTTACTGTGAACAGACTATAATACAGGTACAGGTACATAAACAGATCAGGATCAAAGACAGGCATGTGCATGGGAGTCTGACTTGAAGCAAAGGCAAAACCAACAGACAGGAAGCAAGCTATAAGGACAGAGACAGGAGCAACAAGAAGACAGACAGACAGAGGAACCCAGAGCCAACAGAAGGCAGCAGCACACCCAGTGGACAAGGAAGCTATGGCTAGGCAGGAGGTCTAGGCGATCCTGACATTACTCCCCCCTCTCAAGAGTGTTCTCCGGACGATCCTCCAGGCTCTTCCCGGAGGCCTTGATGAAAAGTGGACTCAAGGTGACCCACCTCTGGTGGTTTGTCAGTGGGCAGAGAGTACTCCACAGGTACAGACTGAAAAAGTCCATCAGAAAGCCGACAGAGGAATTCAATTCTCTCTCGGAACAGTTGAATGTCAGGATGCATCAACCCAAACGCCAGAGAATCTGTGAGCAGTAAGCTTGACTTTGCAGAGTAGGTCACAGGCTCAGCAGAGGACGCATCAGATATTCGTAGATAAACGGAAGAACGTGCACTTGTCTTCACAGCAGGAGCAGAGGAGCCAGTAGCTCCTCCTGACAACCCTCCAGTTTTAGCAAGGTGTCCCTAATGGAAGGCCGACTCACGATGGCCTTCGGTCAACACTCTATGTTTTGCAGGAACATAGGGGTCAGCAACAACTCCGGACAACCCTCCAGGCTCTTCAGGGAAATCTTGATGGAAGGCCAACTTAATGTGTACGTCAAGTGCTGATGGGAAATCTGTGAGAGGTGCATTTATCCTCATCGCAAGAGCGTTGGCATCAGCATCAAGAATATTAGGCATAGCAAGGAACTTCACCAGGGATCCGTCTAACGTCATAGCAGGGGCATCGGAAAAAGATACATCAGGCTCTTCACATGCGGCAGAGGGGACATATTCACTTTCCGTGGTCTCTTTTTGTGACCAATATATCTCTTTTAGTTTTGGAATCTGGAACTTCCCAATGGATACGTTCAACTCCATGCAGAGGCATGGACATCAGGAATGTGGGCATCAATGACGGGTGCAGACTTTTCACATGTGTAAGTGGGAACATAGAATTTACGCTCCATGGTCTCCTTTTGTGACTGCCATTTCGTGGTATCACCTAAATTCTCATTAAGACCAGCTATTTGATTTTTCAGCTCTTGAAGCTGTCCTTCTGCACTTCTTTTCCCACTCAATGCAGTTGTCAGTTCGGCTTCTTTGGAGTTGAGTCGCGACTCCATATCTCCCAGCTGACTCAGAGTAAAGCTTAAATATGTTTCATCTTCTTCATTTCTGATCTGCAGCTGCCGGTACTCCTCCCAGGCATTGTCCAGCTCCAGCTGCAGCCGGACCTTATCACGGGATGTGTGGTCCAATAATTTGCAGGCATCGGCCATTTTGACCTCATAGCGCTGTGTCAGGCCAGCCACTTGACAGACGGAAACCTTCTCTCTCTCCTCCTTTTTGGCAAGCTGTGTCTTTAGCTCAGCGATCTGCGCCTGCAGAGCTGTAAGCTGCTGAGATGTGTGTTCAGCTGCTAGCTTTAGCTCTTCCTCCAGCGAGGCTCTGGTTATGCTCAGTGTGGCCTTCAGCTCCTCATGCTGTTCTTTGGGGACACACTGGGTACTCAAATAATCTTGCAGCATCCTTATTTTGTTGGCAGTCTGGAAACTTTCTTCCTGCAGAACTCGCTGCTTTTCTTCAGCATTCACCCATTTCTCCTTGGTGTCCTGCAGATGTGTACGCAGTTCTCGCAGCTGACTCTGCAGCATATTTTCTGCTTGCGTGCGCCGCTCCAGGGAGACACGTTCTTCTTGCAGCACTCACTCTGCATTCTGCAGTGCTGTCTGCACGTCTAACTTTTCCTGGGCCAACTGTTTCTTCTCCTCTCCTAATTCATGGAGTTTCTTATCTCCTTCACTGACCTGGACATAGAGATTCTTGCACTCTTGGGTTACAGTTTCAAAACTGATATTTAACCCTTCGAAGATTTCTCTCATAGAACGTATCTCTGTTGTCAAGTAGCATCTCTCCTCCCGATCGACTTCCATCTCTTTTTTGAAGTAGCAAATATCCTCATGGGAGACTTTAAGCTCTGTATTAAGCCTGTCAATTTCCTTCATAGAGATTTCCAGGAATTCGTTACTTTTAAAAGCGTGGCGCCGATTCTCAGCAGCATCAGCATATGCCTTCTCCAGCTCACCTGACATGACATCCAGGTCACTCTCCAACTGGTGCTTTTCTTTTTCCTGGAGAACACACTTAGCAATTGCTGAGGATAGACCGCGCTGTAGTGCAGCCTTAGCTTCTTGCGCTTTATCTAAACGTCCATGAAGACAATCAATCTCTTTTCGTGCAGCTTGAAGCATCTGAGTAGGAGCATCTTTCTTCTCTTCCACTATTCTTGGGATACGTCTGTGAGTTGCCTTAAGCTGCAGCATACTGTATCTCTTTCATCAAATGCAGACTCTGAGGTTAAATTTTCATTCTTAATTCCTTCTGCAACTTCCACAGTAATGCCTCCCTTCTTTTTCTTCTTCTTCCTTGCTTTGAGAAGTTCTGAAGAATCAGTGGTACTGTGTTCACATTTACTGCTCAAGACTGTTTGAGTAGGAGCCATAATTAAACCACACTTCCCAAGAAACCAGTAAAGAGGAATGTGTTTTTAAAACAGAAGCATTAGAATGAACAACAGGAATATTAGACACAGAGAGACACAAGATAGGAGAGCTGACCCTTTGAGACTTTAACATCAGTCACAGAGATTATAAATGCAAGGAAAAAACATAGACAGAGAAAACCTGCAGTTACATCTAAATCTTTATGCATCAGGCGTAGGGATATCATATAGACAGAGAAAACCTGCAGTTACATCTAAATCTTTATGCATCAGGCGTAGGGATATCATATAGACAAAGAAAACCTGCAGTTGAATCTGAAACTTTTGATATCAGGCATAGAAATATCATAGACAGCAGGAAACTAATACAGAGAAAACTTGTAGTTAGATCTGAAAACTTTTTGACATAGGAATATCAGACAGAGAACCCTGCAGTCAAATCTGAAACCTTTGATATCAGGCGTAGGGATATCATATGTTGCAGAGAAACAAACTTTAGGGGAACTTGCAGGTAAACCTGAAACCTTAGAACCAATCATATGAAAAACTAGATTGCAGGAAAAATCACAGTATGCAGTAACAAAATAATAGAAGCACTCTTGTCTTTTGAAATGAGAACACTGTGAACAGCAGTGGTCCAACCAGTGATGCAGAGACAAGCCTTATCCATGAAATGAAAAGTCAGAGTCTAAAAAGGTGGCAACAGGTACTGCAAGGGTTAACCCAGGCACTGCACAAAAATAAAAATCTCAAAGAAAGCTGCAATAGTCTCTGCAGCAACAGTTCTAGTCTCAGAAAAAATGTTTTTTCGTTATGAACGCAATAATTCTTGCAGAACACTTAGCAGCAACAAAAAAAAAAACCTTTCAAAATTCCAACTTGGATTTTCAAAAAAGAAACGAAAGTACTTATCTTCAACCATGCGGATGTGGACTGCTGCTGCAGGCAGGAAAGGGTGCAGGCAGAAGAAGAATCTGTTCCAGCGAGATCCAGAAGTGGCCTTTGCTTTCTGTCACGTGAGACTCCTGTGGCGGGTAGGATCTCGGTGGCCGGAACAGCACGAGCGTAGTAGGGGTCACAAGCAGGGGTCCGAGGCAGGCGGCAGGTAACAAGCAGGGGTCTGAGGCAGGCGGCAGGTAGCGAAGTCAGGTAACAAGCAGGGGTCCGAGGCAGGCGGCAGGTAGCGAAGTCAGGTAACAAGCAGGGGTCCGAGGCAGGCGGCAGGTAGCGAAGTCAGGTTACAAGCAGGGGTCCGAGGCAGGCGGCAGGTAGCGAAGTCAGGTAACAAGCAGAGGTCGGCAACGAGGAGACTGGAACAGGACAGGCGGGACAGGGACTGAGAACAGGGAGCAGGAACAGACAGGGACAAGCCAGATTACTAGCAAGGACCTTTACTGTGAACAGACTATAATACAGGTACAGGTACATAAACAGATCAGGATCAAAGACAGGCATGTGCATGGGAGTCTGACTTGAAGCAAAGGCAAAACCAACAGACAGGAAGCAAGCTATAAGGACAGAGACAGGAGCAACAAGAAGACAGACAGACAGAGGAACCCAGAGCAAACAGAAGGCAGCAGCACACCCAGTGGACAAGGAAGCTATGGCTAGGCAGGAGGTCTAGGCGATCCTGACACCTAGACAAGATGGGAAAGTCTTCGTTTCCCCTGGGACGTGATGGGTGGAGATGACAAGGGAGCAGGACACCATGCACATGTAAAAAAGAAGAGATCACAAAAATAGTACAGTACTGTAAAGCACAAAATGATATTCCTATGAAATTCTGCAAAGATTATACTCACAAGCAGACAGTGAGTAAAAGCATTTCACACATAAAGTGTACACGAACAGTAGTCCCACGTTGGGGAGCGTCTGGGGACCAGGATGGAATGGATAGGGTGCACTACAGCAGAGGACAAGAACACACGATAGCGCGAACTGTGCAACAATTTAATTAGTTAAAAAACACTTCACAAGTGCTCACTTACAAAGTATAAAAGAATATCAAGCAATAAAGACTCAAAGGTACAGGCACGTGATGATCTCACCGCCCCTTCCTCTCCAGGAATCGCGATTAGGTTTGGAATGGAGACGTTCTGCCACAGGTGCTCCTGATTGCGGCCACAAAAAGCAACAAACAGCTCGGCGTCTTTCTTCCACGTGTCTTGGTATCTGCCTCGACTCGACGCGTTTCGCTAGAGAACTAGCTTCGTCAGGAATCTGGCACCCTATCCTACACGCTCTTAAATACAGTTAGTTTACACTTCATTGGTGTGTATAATGGTCTCTGGTGACGTAGAATTAGTGCGCTGTATCTATAACCACAATCACCCGAGATACATGCTACAGAGCCAATCCAAGATGGCCACCGCCGGGACAAAAACTTCCAAACACCTTGTAAAACTTTATCTGCCACATTGTCTTAAAGTTCAGGCAATATCCTGCATGTGTGTTTTTTTTTTTAATAAATCAGTTCTGTAGTAAGAAAAAATACTTTTAGCATTTTCTGTTTTTAAAAAAACAACTTTGAAAGACCAATTTTCTTGTATTCTATTTTAAAAAGCATTTGCTAAGGCACTGCCCCTTCATGTCCTGTCACAAGCCCTGGCACACCCCTTTGTCAGCCCTGCCCTCCCTCTAGCACATGTCAGTGCAGGAGTGCTCATGAATATTCATGAGCTTCCACTGAGTGACAGAAGCAGAGGAAAAACATATCCCATATCTATAGATTTCGCCAATCAATACATGGAAAACGAATTGACTGGCACCTATACATTTCTTTAGGTAATAAGAGATTGTCCACATGAAACTATTGAATTAAAAAATAAAATAAAAAAAATAAAATAAAAAAAGACTGAACTGCAGCTTTAAGGACACAGTGTTGGGTATGGACAACAGATCGCAAACCCTCTTACAATAGATAGTCAGCAAATAAGAACAACATTGCATACAATTAGGTATATAAACAAACATTAAAAACATTATAAACTGACTAAAAGGGTACTGGCCAAGTTTGCTGCACATGTACTACATATACTGGCCAGACTCAAATACAATAAAAAAAAACAATATTTATACAATACTAATAAAAATTAATTTTAAAAGTACATATTGAAAAGAATGTGAGCACAATTTAACAAACATTCATATAACAAAAATAAAAATGCATACAGATTTCAACCATTACTGATGTGTGGGATTTATAATGGTTCACTTTAGTAGTTAAATTAAAAGAATACTAATATCTTTATTCAATTTAATTAAATAAAATAAAAAGAGGCTATTAAAATTCTAGCTACAATCTAATTGCTATCCTTGTGGTCCAACCAGGCAGCATATATATGGAGTGTGGTGAACATACAGTTAACCCCTTCCGCCCCAACACGATTTAGGGTTAATAGCGGAGGTGTAGGGGAAGACAGGGGATTATGCGGATAATACATTTTAACCCCTTCACTCCCAACAGGGTTGAGGGTGCACCAGCCACGTATAATGCCTTTATTATTGGCCTGGTTAACCCCTCTCGCCTCACCACTCCTCCTCACAATGCCCCTCTCCCCCTCCTCCTCACCGTGCCCCATCCTAACTGTGCCCCTCTCCCACTCCTCCTCACTGTGCCCCTCTCCCCCCTCCTCATTGTGCCCACACCCTCCTCACTGTGCCCCCCTCCCCCCATCATCACTGTGCCACCTCACCCCACCTCACTGTGCCCCTCCCCCCCTCCTCACTGTGCCCCCTCCCCCCTCCTCACTGTGCCCCTTTCCCCCTCCTCACTGTACCCCTCTCCCTTCCTCCTCACTGTGCCCCTCTTCCCCCCACTCCTCCTCCCCCTGTGCCCCTCTTCTCCCTCCTCCCTGTGCCCCTCTTCCCGCTCCTCCCTGTGCCACTCTTCCCCCTCCTCCCTGTGCCACTCTTCCCCCTCCTCCCTGTGTCCCTCTTCCCACTCCTCCCTGTGCCCCTCCTCCCTGTGCACTTCTTCCCTCCTCCTCCTCCCTGTGCACTTCTTCCCTCCTCCTCCTCCCTGTGCACTTCTTCCCTCCTCCTCCTCCCTGTGCCCCTCTTCCTTTCCCCCTCCTCCCTGTGCACCTCTTCCCCCCTCCTCCTCAGTGTGCCCCTCTATACCCCCTCCTCCTCCCTGTGCCCCTCTTCCCCCCTCCTCCCTCTGCCCCTCTTCCCCCCTCCTCCTCCCTGTGCGCCTTTTCCACCTCCTCCCTGTGCCCCTCTTCCCCCTCCTCCCTGTGCCCCTCATCCCCCTCCTCCCTGTGCCCCTCATCCCCCTCCTCCCTGTGCCACTCTTCCCCCTCCTCCCTGTGCCCCTCTTCCCACTCCTCCCTGTGCCCCTCCTCCCTGTGCACTTCTTCCCTCCACCTCCTCCCTGTGCACTTCTTCCCTCCTCCTCCTCCCTGTGCCCCTCACCCTGTGCCCCTCTTCCCACTCGTGCCGCTCCTCCCTGTAACCCTCTTCCCTTCCCCCTCCTCCCTGTGCCCCGCTATACCCCCTCCACCATGTGCCCCTCTTCCCCCCTCCTCCCTGTGCCCCTCATCCCCCTCTCTTCTTCCCTGTGCCCCTCTAAACCCCCTCTCCTCCTCCCTGTGCCCCTCTATAGCCCCCTCCCTGTGCCCCTCTCCCCCCTCTTCCTCACTGTGCCCATCTTTCCCCCTTCTTCTGTACCCCTCTTCCCCCTCCTCCCTGTGCCCCTCTTCCCCCTCCTCCTTCCTGTGCCCATCTATACCGCCCTCATCCTCCTTGTGCCCTTCTATATCCCCCTCCTCCTCCCCGTGCCTCTCTTCCCCCTCTCGTCCTCCTTGTGCCCCTCTATACCTCCCTCCTCCACCCTGTGCCCCTCTTCCCCCTCCTCCCTGTGCCCCTCTTCCCCCTCCTCCCTGTGTCCCTTTTCCCCCCCTCCTACCTGTGCCCCTCTCCCCCCTCCTCCCTGTGCCCTTCTTCCCCCTCCTCCTCCCTGTGCCCCTCTTCCCCCTCCTCCCTGTGCCCCTCTTCCCCACCCTCCTCCTCCCTGTGCCTCTCTTCCCCACCCTCCTCCTCCCTGTGCCCCTCTTCCCCACCCTCCTCCACCCTGTGCCCCTCTTTCCCCCTCCTCCTCCCTGTGCCCCTCTTCCCCACCCTCCTCCTCCTTGTGCCCATCTTCCCCTCCCTCCTCCTCCTCCCTGTGCCCCTCTTCCCCCCCTCCTACCTGTGCTCCTCTTCCCCACACTCCTCCTCCCTATGCCCCCTTCCCCACCCTCCTCCTCCCTGTGCCCTCCTTCCCCCCTCCTCCTCCCTGTGCCCCTCTTCCCCACCCTCCTCCCTGTGCCCTCCTTCCCCCCTCCTCATCCCTGTGACCCTCTTCACTTTCCCCTCCTCCCTGTGCCTCTCTTCCCCCTCTCCTCCTCCCTGTTCCCCTCTATACCCCCCTCCTCCACTCTGTGCCCCTCTTCCCCCCTCCACCCTGTGCCCCTCTCCCCCCTCCTACTCCCTGTGCCCCTCTAACCCCTACTCCCGGTGCCCCTCTTCTCCCCCTCCTCCCTGTGCCTCTCTTCCCCCTCCTCCTCCCTGTGCCCCTCTTATCCCTTCTCCCTGTGCCCCTCTTCCCCCCTCCTCCCTGTGCCCCTCTTCCCTGTGCCCCCTTCCCCTTTCCTCTTCCCTGTGCCCCTCTATACCCCCTTTCCTCCTCCCTGTGCCCCTCTATACCCCCCCTACTCCCTTTACCCATCTCCCCCTCCTTCTCACTGTGTCCCTGTTCCCCTCTCCAACTTGTGCCCCGCTACCCCCCTTCTCCCGGTGCCCCTCTTCCCCCCCTCCTCCCTGTGCCCCTCTTACCCCTTCTCCCTGTGCCCCTCTTCCCCCCCTCCTCAGTGTGCCCCTCTTCCCCCCTCCTCCCTGCGCCCCTCTTCCCCCTCCTCCTCCCTGTGCCCCCTTCCCCTCTTCTCTTCCCTGTGCCCCTCTATACCCCCTTTCCTCCTCCCTGTGCCCCTCTATACCCCCCCTACTCCCTTTACCCTTCTCCCCCCTCCTCCTCACTGTGCCCCTGTTCTCCTCTCCTACTTGTGCCCCGCTTCCCCCCTCTTTCCTGTGCCCCTCTTCCCCCTCCTCCTCCCTGTGCTCTTCACCCCCATCCCATCTCAATCTGCTCCTCTCTCCCTCTCCTCACTGTGCCCCTATCCCCATTCTCACTGTGCCCCTATCCCCCCTCCACACTGTGCCCCTATCCTCCCTCCACACTGTGCCCCTATCCCTCTTCTCACTGTGCCCCTATCCCCCTCCTCATTGTGCTCCTATCCCCCCACTCACTGTGCCCCTCTCCTCACTGTGCCTCTCACCCCTCTTCTCACTGTGCCCTCTCCCCCCTCCCCTCCCCCTCCTCTCCTCCTTACTGTGCCCCTCTACCCCTCCCCTCTATGCCCCTCTACACCCCCCTCCTCCTCACTGTGTCCTCTCCTCCCCTCCTCTCCTCCTTCTCCTTACTGTGCCCCTCTCCCCCTTCTCTCTATGCCCCTCTACACCCCCTCCTCCTCACTGTGCCCCTCTCCCCCCCTACTCCTCACTGTGCCCCTGTTCCCCACCCTCCTCCTCCCTGGGCCCCTCTTCCGACCTCCTCCTTCCTGTGCCACTCTTCCCTCCTCCTCCCTGTGCCCCTATTTCCCCCCTCCTCCTCCCTGTGCCCCAACTCCTCACCCTCCTCCCTGTGCCCCTATTCCACACCCTCCACCTCCCTGTGCCCCTCTCCTCCCCTCTGTCCTCCCTGTGCCCATCTTCCCCCACTCCACCCTGTGCCCATCTACCCTCCCTCCTCCTCCTCCCTTTGCCCCTCTTCCCCCCTCCTCATCCCTGTTCTCTTCGCCCCCCTCCCATCTCAATCTGCTCCTCTCCCCTTCCTCACTGTTCCCCTATTCCCCTCTCCTCACTGTTCCCCTACCCCCTCTCCTCACTGTGCCCCTCTCCCCCCTCCTCTCCTCCCTGTGCCAGTCTCCCCCCTCTCCCCCCTGTGCACTTCTCCCCCCTCATCCCTGTGCCCCTCTCCTCCCTGTGCCCCTCTCCCCCTCATCCCTGTACATATCTATACCCCCTCCTCCTTACTGTGCCCCTCTTTCCCCCCTATTCCTCACTGTGCCCCTCTTCCCCCCCAATTAATCACTGTGCCCCTGTTCCCTGCCCTCCTCCTCCCTGTGTCCCTCTTCCCCGACCTCCTAACTGTGCCCCTCTACCACCCTCCTCCTCCCTGTGCCCCTCTTTCCCAACCACCTCCTCCCTGTGCCCCTCTTTCCCACCCTCCTCCTACCTGTGCCCCTCTTCCCGCTCCTCCCTGTGCCCGTTCCCCAATCCTCCCCCCACCTCCCTGTGCCCCTCTTCCCCCTCCTCCCCGTGCCCCTCCTCCCTGTGCCCCTCTTCCCCCCTGCTCCCTGTGATGCTCTCCCCCCTCCTCCCTGTGCCCCTCTCCCCCCTCCCCCTGTCCTCCCTGTGCCCCCCTTCTCCACCATCCTCTTCCCTGTGCCCCTCTTCCCCACCCTTCTCCTCCCTGTGCCCCTCTTCCCCACCCTCCTCCTCTTTGTGCCCCCCTTCTCCACCATCCCCTTCCCTGTGCCCCTCTTCCCCACCCTTCTCCTCCCTGTGCCCCTCTTCCCCACCCTCCTCCTCTTTGTGCCACTCTTCCCCACCCTCCTCTTCCCTGTGCCACTCTTCCCCCTCCTCCCTGTGCCCCTCTTCCCCTCCTCCTCCCTTTGCCCATCTTCCTCCTCTCCTCCTCCCTGTGCCCCTCTATACCCCCTCCTCCTCCCTGTGCCCCTCTTCCCCCCTCCTCCTCACTGTGTCCCTCTTCCCCCCTCCTCCCTGGGCCCCTCTTCCTCCCTGTGCCCCTCTATACCCCCCTCCTCCTCACTGTGCCCCTGTTGTCCACCCTCCTCATCCCTGGGCCCCTCTTCCCCGCCCTCCTCATCCCTGGGCCCCTCTTCCCCGCCCTCCTCATCCCTGTGCCCCTCTTTCCCCCTCCTCCCTGTGCACCTCTTCAGCCTCCTCCCTGTGGCCCTCTTCCCCCTCCTCCCTGTGCCCTCCTTCCCCCCTCCTCCTCCCTGTGCCCCTCTTACCCCTTCTCCCGGCGCCTCTCTTCCCCCCTCCTCCCTGTGCCTCTCTTTCCCCCTCCTCCTCCCTGTGCCCCTCTTCACCCTCCATCCTGTGCCCCTATCCCCCCTCCTCACTGTGCCCCTATCCCCCCTCCTCACTGTGCTCCTATCCCCCCTCTCCTCACTGTGCCCCTCTCCTCACTGTGCCCCTCTCCCCCCTTTGCACTTCTCCCCCCTCCTCTCTGTGCCCCTCTCCTCCCTGTGCCCCTCTCCCCCTCCTCCATGTGCCCCTCTATACCTCCCTCCTCCTAAATGTGCCCCTCTTTCCCCCCTATTCCTCACTGTGCCCCTCTTCCCAACCCTCCTTCTCCCTGTGCCCCTCTTCCCAACCCTCCTCTCCCTGTGCCCCTCTTCCCCACCCTCCACCTCCCTGTGCCCCTCTCCTCCTCCCCTTCGTCCTCCTCCCTGTGCCCCTCCTCCCTGTGTCCCTCTTCCCCCCTCCTCCCCTTCCTCCCTGTACCCCTTTCTCCCCCTCCTCCCCCTTCCTCCCTTTGCTCCTCTTCCCCGCTCCTCCTCCCTGTGCCCCACTACCCCCTCCTCCCTGTGCCCCTCTTCCCCACTCCTCCCTGTGCCCAACTTCCCCCCTCTTCCCTGTGCCCCTCTTCCCCCCTCCTCCCCTCTTCCCCCCTCTTCCCTCTGCCACTCTTCCCCCTCCTCCTCCCTGTGCCCTTCTTCCCCCTCCAATTTCACTCTGCCCCACACTCGCCCCCCTCCTGCCTGTGCCCCTCTTCCCCCTCTCCTCATCCCTGTTCTCTTCGCCCCCTCCCATCTCAATCTGCTCCTATCCCCCCTCCTCACTGTTCCCCTATCCCCCCTCCTCACTGTGCTCCTATCCCCCCTCCTCACTGTGCCTCTATCCCCCTCCTCACTGTGCCCCTCTCCTCCCTGTGCCCTGCTCCCCCCTGTGCACTTCTACTCCCCCTCCTCACTGTGCTCCTATCCCCCCTCCTCACTGTGCTTCTATCCCCCTCCTCACTGTGCCTCTATCACCCCTCCTCACTGTGCCCCTCTCCTCCCTGTGCCCCTCTCCCCCCTCCTCCCTGTACACCTCTATACCCCCTCCTCCTAACTGTGCCCCTCTTTCCCCCCTCCTCCTCCCTGGGCCCCTCTTCCGCCCTCCTCCTTCCTGTGCCCCTCTTCCCCAACCTCCTCCTCCCTGTGCCCCTCTTCCCCACCCTCCTCCTTCCTGTGCCCCTCTTTCCCACCCTCCTCCTCCCTATGCCCCTCTTCCCCCCTCCTTCCTGTGCCCGTTCCCCCCTGTGCCCCTCTTCCCCCCTCCTCCCGGTGCCCCTCCTCCCCCTCCTCCCTGTGCCCCTCCTCCCCCTCCTCCCTGTGCCCCTCTTCCCCCCTGCTCCCTGTGCCGTTCTCCCCCCTCCTCCCTGTGCCCCTCTCCCCCCTCCCCCTGTGCCCCTCCCCCTCCTCTCTGTGCCCCTCTCCATCCTCCTCCCCCCTCCTCCCTGTACCCCTCTCCCCCTCCTCCCTGTGCCCCTCTCCCCCCTCCTCCCTGTGCCCCTCCCCCCTCCTCCCTGTGCCCTTCCCCCCTCCTCCCTGTGCCCCTCCCCCCTCCTCCCTGTGCCCCTCCCCCCTCCTCCCTGTGCCCCTCCCCCCTCCTCCCTGTGATCCTCTCCATCCATCTCCCTTCTCTTCTCTATGCCCCTCTCCCCCCTCTTCCCTGTGCCCCTCTCCATCCTCCTCCCTATGCCCCTCTCCCCCCTCCTCCCTGTGCCACTCTCCCCCTCCTCCCTGTGACCTCTTCCCCCTCCTCCCTGTGCCCCTCTTCCCCCTCCTCCCTGTGCCCCTCTTCCCCCTCCTCCCTGTGCCCCTCCCCACTGTGCCCCTCCCCTCCCCCTCCTCCCTGTGCCCTCCGCCTTCCTCCCTGTGCCCCTCTTCCCCCCTCCTCCCTGCGCCCCTCTTCCCCCTCCTCCTCCCTGTGCCCCCTTCCCCTCTTCTCTTCCCTGTGCCCCTCTTTACCCCCTTCTCTCCTCCCTGTGCCCCTCTATACCCCCCCTACTCCCTTTACCCTTCTCCCCCCTCCTCCTCACTGTGCCCCTGTTCTCCTCTCTTACTTGTGCCCCGCTTCCCCCCTCTTTCCTGTGCCCCTCTTCCCCCTCCTCCTCCCTGTGCTCTTCACCCCCATCCCATCTCAATCTGCTCCTCTCTCCCTCTCCTCACTGTGCCCCTATCCCCATTCTCACTGTGCCCCTATCCCCCCTCCACACTGTGCCCCTATCCTCCCTCCACACTGTGCCCCTATCCCTCTTCTCACTGTGCCCCTATCCCCCTCCTCATTGTGCTCCTATCCCCCCACTCACTGTGCCCCTCTCCTCACTGTGCCTCTCACCCCTCTTCTCACTGTGCCCTCTCCCCCCTCCCCTCCCCCTCCTCTCCTCCTTACTGTGCCCCTCTACCCCTCCCCTCTATGCCCCTCTACACCCCCCTCCTCCTCACTGTGTCCTCTCCTCCCCTCCTCTCCTCCTTCTCCTTACTGTGCCCCTCTCCCCCTTCTCTCTATGCCCCTCTACACCCCCTCCTCCTCACTGTGCCCCTCTCCCCCCCTACTCCTCACTGTGCCCCTGTTCCCCACCCTCCTCCTCCCTGGGCCCCTCTTCCGACCTCCT
>NC_134494.1:4602011-4719511 GCF_040206685.1 Ascaphus truei
GAGGCACAGTGAGGTTGGGGGGGGGAGAGAGGCACAGTGAGGTTGGGGGGGAGAGGCACAGTGAGGTGGAGGGGGGGAAAGGCATAGTGAGGTTGGGGGGAGAGAGGCACAGTGAGGTGGGGGGGAGAGGCACAGTGAGGTGGAGGGGGAAAGGCATAGTGAGGTTGGGGGGAGAGAGGCACAGTGAGGTGGGGGGAGAGAGGCACAGTGAGGTGGGGGGAGAGGCACAGTGAGGTGGGGGGGGAGAGGCACAGCGAGGTGGGTGGGGGGGGGGGCGGGGAAAGAGGCACAGTGAAGTGGGGGGGGAGAGGCACGGTGGGGGAAAGAGGCACAGTGAGGTGGGGGAGGGGAGAGGCACAGTGAGGTGGGGGAGGGGAGAAGCACAGTGAGGTGAGGTGGAGGGGTAGAGGGAGGCACAGTGAGGGGGGAGAGAGAAGGATTGGGAGGGGAGGGGGGAGAGGAGGAGGGTTTGAGAGGAGGAGGAGGAGGGAGGGGGGAGGGGAGGAGTAGAGGAGTTGTAGGGGGAGGGGAGGGTAGGGGGGGAGAGGAGGTGTAGGGGGAGAGAGGAGGAGGGGAGGGGTAGAGGAAGTGTAGGGGGAGAGAGGTGGAGGGGAGGGGTAGAGGAGGAGGGGTAGGGGAGAAAGGAGGGGTAGGGAGGAGGGGTAGGGGAGATAGAAAATGCAGAGGAGGTGTGAGGGGTAGAAGAGGGGGAGCGGGAGAGGGGAGGGGAGAGAGTAGGGGGAGGGGAGAGAGGAGGGGGAGGGGAAAGATGTAGGAGAGGGGAGGGGAGAGGGGAGGGAGGGGGGTAGGGGAGAAAGGAGGGGTAGGGGGGAGAGGAGGGGTAGGGGAGAGAGGAGGGGGAGGGGTACGGGAGGGAAGAGAGGCACAGTGAGGTGGGGGAGGGGAGAGAGAGGCACTGTGAGGTGGGGGTGGGGATAGAGATGGGGAGAGGATTTTGGGGAAGGGGATAGAGGAGGGGGGTTGGGGAGGTGGGAGGTGATAGAGGGGGGAAGGGGATGTAATAGGGGAGGGGAGGGAGGGGATAGAGGAGGGGGTGTGAGGGGTAGGGTGGGGGGTGTGAGGGGTAGGGTGGGGGGTGTGAGGGGTAGGGTGGGGGGTGAGAGGGGTGGGGCGGGTGAGAGGGGTGGAGGGGTTGGTGTGGAGTGGTGAGAAGGGTGGGGGGGTGAGAGGGGTGGGGGAGGAGATAGAGATGGGCGGAATAGTGAGAGATGGTGAGAGGGGGGGGTAGGGGTGAGGGGGGTTAGTGGTGAGAGGGGGAGGGGTGAGGGGGTAAGGGGAAGGGCAGGTGGTGGAGTGGATAGAAAAGGGGGGTGGGCGGGGAAGAGGGGTTGGGTGGGGTGAGGGGGGTGAGGGGTTGGGGTGGGTGGGGGAGGAGATAGAGATGGGGGGAGGGGTGAGAGGGGGGAGGGTGGGTGGTGGAGTGGATAGAGAAGGGGTGGGGGAGGGGATAGAGGGGGGAGGGGATAGAGGAGGGTGAGGGGATAGAGGAGGGTGAGGGGATAGAGGAGGGTGAGGGGATAGAGGAGGGTGAGGGAGGGGATAGAGGAGGAGGAGGGTGAGGGAGGGGATAGAGGAGGAGGAGGGTGAGGAAGGGGATAGAGGAGGAGGAGGGTGAGGGAGGGGATAGAGGAGGAGATAGAGGAGGAGGAGGGTGAGGGAGGGGATAGAGGAGGAGGAGGGTGAGGGTGAGGGAGGGGATAGAGGAGGAGGGTGAGGGAGGGATAGAAGAGGTGGGGGAGGGAGGGGATAGAAGAGGTGGGGGAGGGAGGGGATAGAAGAGGTGGGGGAGGGAGGGGATAGAAGATGGAGGGGTGGGGAGGAGATTGATAGAGGTGGAGGGGATAGGGGTGGGGGAGGGGATAGAAGAGGGGTGGGGGAGGGGATGGAGGAAGGGGGTGGGGGGAGGGGATGGAGGAAGGGGGTGGGGGAGGGGAGATAGACAGGGTGGGAGGGGAGATAGACGAGGGGAGAGAAGCGGGTGGGGGAGGGAATAGAGGAGGGGGGTTTGATAGGGGAGAGAGGCGGGGGGAGGGGAGAGGCGGGGGGGGAGGGGAGAGGCGGGTGCTGGAGGGGTGGGAGGGGAGAGGCGGGTGCGGTAGGGAGGTTTGCGGGTGGGGTGGGTGTGCTGGAGGTGTGGGGTGGGTGTGCGGGAGGGATATGGGAGAGGAGAGAGGCAGGTGTGGGAGGGGTGGGCAGAGAAGAGGACTGGGGCCTCTCACAAACCTATAAAGGTATATAAAATAAATATAACGCAATGTGATAAGGCCGGATTATAAAATACGAAAAAGTGTAAGATACTATGTCGCAGCTCATCCTGTTGGAGAATCTCCCACGATCCTTAGGTTAACAGTAGAAACAAAATGGGGGGGGGGGGGGTGCGGCGAAACATGGAAGAGAAATACACATAGACAGTAGTCAGTAATTGTCCTATAGTGAAAAGTTCCTGAGCAAAATTATGGTTGGTGTATACAGCTGTGAACACAATAGTTGGGAATTTGGGGTGAGATAGATGCTATAAAATACTAGAGACTTACACGGCCAAGTGTAAGTTCGTGCCTATAAAGGTATCTTAACCAATCCTCTCCAAATGTTTCTCCCAAAGGCTGTGCGATCCAGGTGCTCCACAACAAATACAGCTGGACTCTGCGAGACAGGCTTTTCTAGCTTCAAAATGAAGCCCGTTGCTCTGCTATTTCGAACAGAGCAACTTTGAAAAGCCCGCCCTCCTGTTGCTTCATCGACTCAAGTGATAGGATGGCCTGGTTCTCTGACTGGGGCATCTCCTTACATACCTTCCGCTGAACTATCTTCAGCATAGAAGTAGGAGGAGCGACCAGTGTGTGGGAAACTTCCCCACCAGCCAATAGAAACAGGAGCTTGTCTCTAGGCTGACGTCAGGGGCGGAGGTGTGCCAACCGGGCTCGAAAAGCCTGGTGGGTGGGAAATATGGATTAGCCAATGGGGAAAGTGCCTACGCTCGCCATCTTTCCCCAGCTAACCCAATGCAACCCGCTGGGCAGGCACCACCAGGTCTGGCAGATACAAAAGGTGTCCCCACTGGGTGTCCTTTGTTCTCCGGACCTGGGCAATCGCCTATCCCCGCTCAAACGTTTTTCTCACCTCTGGACATCCTCTCCTCTTTGAACTACGGACTCTATACAGACACGCCGGCGTCTATGCTGGTGCCCTGGCTGACTGTATAGAGACTTATAATAAATGTATTGAACATTATAATATATACTTTAATAAAGCATACACTTTGGGGAACCTTATATTCATAAGGGAAATGGATTTGGGATATTAGGGCTCAAAAAGCAGGAGTCTGGGAGACACTGGGAAGCCCCGGTGTAATTAACCCTGCGTACCGGCAAATCATGCCTGCTCACCGGGGAGAATTAATGGACTACCGGTAACTTTGGCCCCCGAACTACTGCAACCAAAATAATTGCATTTCTACCCAAATATCCCACCTAAAACTGACACAAGAAATCTCAATATAGGAGATAATAAACACTTGCTCTATACTGAGAGTGGTGCAACCCAAGGATAATAGTAGCCAGATGGAGACTATAAACAATGAACATAAGAACATTAGAACATAAAGAAAATCCCTGTGAATGGGTGCACTCCTTCCAATAATGATAAACGTATTCGTTATATTATATACAGTATAATTAACTCAGTGGCAGTATTAGCATAAATGGCCGTTAGTTATGGTAGATATTTTGAAAGAGGATAGAAAATTGACAATTTAGGGAGTGGGTATATAGGTGGACTGACAGGTCCCGACTACTCCTTAATTAGAGATTACAGGCCACAAAAAAAGACACTTTTCAAAAAATACTGTCTACATTGTTTCTATAAAACTTTTATTTCTTAACTTATTACACTCAAAAATGAATAAAGAAGATCCAGAGCAATACTAGGTGGTAATTTAATAATGTATATAATTGCCAGTGAAAGAGGAGACTGCAGTAAGACTAGTAGATAGTGGCTGAAAATAAACAAATTACCCTGTTAAGCGCAAGATACTTATGAACTTTAGGTTCAATTACAGGGTCAAAACCACTTAAAATAGTATAACTTGGTAGTCACTCTTGAAAATGGACATTGGCCATTATG
Organism: Ascaphus truei; assembly: GCF_040206685.1. Classification (NCBI taxonomy): domain Eukaryota; kingdom Metazoa; phylum Chordata; class Amphibia; order Anura; family Ascaphidae; genus Ascaphus; species Ascaphus truei. Next base: position 4,606,155 of record NC_134494.1, read on the forward strand.
ATTTTCAATTTGAAAGCATCACTATAGGGTTATTATCTTCGTTTTTGTGGGGAAAGTATATAACTTTCTCATTTCCTTTAACAGTGTTGGTAGGTAATGAAAGTTATGCTAAATAAATATCAGCATTTTGTTCTAGAAATCCACTGGTAGTTAAATTAATGGGAAATATAAGCACACACCATCCTTTATGGGATCCAATCAACTAGAACGCCTTTCAGTAGAAAAACACAGAAGCTAATACCCCCACCCAATGTAGCACTCATTATAGCAGCACTGTATTGCGCTTATTGACACTGTCCTTTAAAAATAGTTTGCAGCTGATCGCAGCCTCACTTTGCATACAATGCAAAAGATTTGATTGAAAAAAATACATACAGTATACAATGTTGCTCTCAGGGAGAGCGTCGCGTCCTGCAGGTACGCGTAGTGTGTCCTCCCTGTTTCCATTGTATGGTGAAATGCTTGAGGCAGCGTTCCCTACAGCTGTTTCACCGTAACCACGGCTTCTTCTGGGGATACGTAACCACGCTGGGAGACGTTGTTTTATTGCGTCCCCTATTTTCTAAGTTTAGAGAGGAGGCTGGTATTAGCAGCCAATCTCTAACAAGAGGCACTTTTGTGATGCACACCGTGGCTTATTTTAAAACGTAACATTTATTGTGTCTGCTACTAATATATATTAAAGCACGTGCGAACAAAATGAATTTGTATTGTCTTTGTATTTTATCCTAAAAACATTAGTCAGGAGATATATGAGGGAATGTGGTGTGCTATGAGTTGTGTCTGATATCAAATGGTGTGAAAAGGACCAAATGTTGTAATGACTAGTTGTAAATAATTGTTATTTAAATCCAATGATCACATTAATACACCATAGAAATCTCATATAATAACTCTAATATAGTGCACTTGTCCAGAGCTTGGCCAATAACACAACATACCAAATAGCACACCAGTATTTGAATGATGTTATGACTCCCACAACAAATACAGTACCACTATATGGGATGAGCAGAGGAGCTGACTGTCAAAATATTAACGCTGTGACTAACACAGCACAGCTCTAACATCACTGTATAATTTTGCTCCTTCTCTAATTCATAAGGTACAGCATGATGTTGTGAATATCAAAAGAAATGCCACTATGTCGGATGAACAAAGGAGCTGACTATCTAAATATAAACGCTGTTACTGACAGCACAGCTCTAAAATCACTGTATAATTTTACTCCTCTAGTTCCTAGGGTACAGCATATGTGGTATGTGGGAGTCTGTCCAATTAGTGGTGGGTGGTTCTCGTGTTAATAGACATCCCTGTTGTAAAACCAGTGCCTATGAATTGTTGTTCACTCTAATTTGGGAACAAAAAAACGGCGTAGCTATTAGTACAGTATTCATATTGCTGGGTAAAGTTGTAACACGATTGTCATACAAATTAGCACCCCTGCATATATGTGACACCCCACGTGTCCTATTACATAAACAACCTCCGCTTCTCCAATAATATTGAATCCCAAGATATAAGTTATAATGTTGCACACTGTGGAACCCGCAGCAAGCTGACACAACCCTGTGAAAACACACGGTACACGGCTATAGATCCAAGTTGCAATATTGCACACAACGGTGCCAGTAACAAGCCGATACAACCTTGCTGGAAACACACGGTACACAGCTACAGACCCTCCAGGTCAACTGTACAACTTTGAAAATAGGTTTCAGTTTAGCACTTAGATAGCACCCAGTACTATATCGGTACTAAGGCTAAAATATATACAATTGCTGATTACTTGTTACATTAGAGAGCGGTATATTTCCTTCTTGGTGTGTGTTTTATAGCGTCCCCGTTGCTGTGGTGATAGCTGACGCTTCTCTTTTGCTTTCAGAGTGAAAAAAAAACGGATTTCAGAGACCGCGACATATACACACAGTGAGTACTTTAAAATAATAAAAACATGTTCTGTGATCATGTGCTAAGCACAGGGAGGCTTCTTTGATATTAAAGATAACATTGTATATAATAACACAAGAACTCTGCATATACAGTATGTGTCTCATATGTAGAAACAAAGACTTGAGGGAGGTTCCTTATTGTCAATCATGAATTAAATATCCAACAGTCTATTCTATAAATGGGGCAAACATGAATCCTTTTAGTCCTTTTGGTGACCGTGTTTAAATTAAAGATCCATTTTTCTTCCTTTTGAAGTAATTTTTTGTCCCAATCACCTGTACGTATGTTGGTAATAGGCGATCTATGCCCTGGAAAGGGAGCACCCCTGTATTGCCTGCATGTTGTTCTCTCACATGTCTTGAGATTGATGTATCATGTGAGTTTTTGATGGATCCTATGTGTTCCAGCACCCTCCTTCGCAGCTGTGTGCGGGTTTTGCCCACATATTTGAGGCCACATTTACATGTAATCATAAAGATAAAACAGCCGGTTTAATAATTAATGAACGTTTTGAGCAAAATTTTTAGTATCATCGTTATACGTGAATGTTTTACTTGTCATCATGAATTGACAGGCCTTGCAAGAGCCACGTTTGTAAGATCCTTTATTGTGATCAGTCAGCCAATTACTCCTACTTTGTCCCTTCTTCTGAAAATGGCTACGAACTATTTTGTTTCCGTGTCCACTAGGTTCTCATCATTTAAAAGGATATGCCAATGCTTTTGAAAACTGGTCCTCATTTCTCTCCATTTGGTATTGTATGTGATAACGTATCTGATGACTCTACCATCATCAGTTTTGTCATTTGTAATCGTTGCGAAGAAAGAGTCTGTTTGTGCCCAGGGCTCTTTGATATGCCCGTTTTAGTAAATTCTTACTGTAACCTCGTTTCACAAGAAATCTCACAGTTCTGGGGCCAAGGGAACATGAAAACAGAAAAAAGCAGCGGTCACTTTATTTTCCACATGTATTATCCCTGGCTTATGGTGCTTATGTAGTTACCAGGGACCCCACGGGTTCAGGGGTAACCAGAGGGCTTAACCTTTATTAGCCTGTCAATCCTCGTCCCTCAAGACGAAGGCTCTGAGGCAGGCACCCCATCAGGTGGCTCCGCAGACCTGGATATCCTGGATGTTTTCTTGTCGCTGGGAATGTCCTGTCGGGAGAGTCCATCTGCATTGCCATGCTCACTGCCCTTCTTGTGCCGGATAGTAAAGTCAAATTCCTGCAGGGCAAGGCTCCAGCGCAGAAGTTTTCCTTTCTCCCCCGACACACTCTGTAACCAGCTGAGGGGATTGTGATTACCGTAAAAGCTCCACCACACAGGTAGGGCTGTACCTTCTTGAGTGCCCACACGATTGCTAGGCACTCTCTTAATGGTGGCATAAGTCACCTCCCGAGGCCGCCGCTTGCGGCTCAGGTAGACGATGGGGTGCTCACCCCCGTCCTCGCCTACCTGGCTTAGTACAACACCGAAACTATAGTCCGAGGCATTGGTCTGCACCACGAACTGCTGTAGTTGGGGGCTGCCAGGGTGGGAGTGCTAGCCAGGGCAGACTTCAGAGCCTGGAATGCCTCCTCACAAGCGGGAAACCAGGTAACTGGAACCGAAAGTTTCTTCTGGGTCAGGTCAGTCAGGTGTTTTGGCCAGGGTGCTGAACTTCCTATAGTAGCCAGCAGTGCCTAAGAAAGCCATAACCTGCTTCTTTGTTCGGGGCACTGGCCACTCGAGAATTGCCTCTACCTTAACCGGCTCAGGCTTGAGATGCCCCCCTCCTACTCTTCCCGAGGTACAGTACCTCTGCATCCCGACTAGACACTTCGATGGTTTGAGTGTCAGCCCTGCTTCTCCTATCCTTTTCAGCACAGTGGCTACATGCACTAAATGGGATTCCCAGGCATTGCTAAATACAGCTATGTTGTCCAGGTATGTCCTTGCGAAACCCTGCATCCCTTCCAGTAACCTATTGACGAGGCGTTGGAAGGTAGCCGGGGCATTCTTCATCTTGAATGGCATAACTGGAAATTCATATAAGCCGCTTGGAGTGATGAAAGCTGACTTCTCTTGGGTCACTAGGATTTGCCAGTACCCCCTGGACAAATCCATGGTAGTCATCCTTTGCCCCCACGAGCTCATCTAGCAGCTCGTCCATGCGGGGCATGGGATAGGCATCCGATACCATCTGGGTCTTGAGCTGCCTGTAGTCAACACAGAACCGAGTTTCGCCTCTGCTGATACCAGATAGGCACTCTGATCCCCGATATGGGTCCTGCCCGGCTTATCCATGAACAGGTCCTGGTACTGGTCTAGCATAGCTCATGCCTGCATCCGCTGGAGTGCATCGAGCTGGGGACCTATCCCTACCTGCTCCACTGTGCCCCCTGCCTAGCTTCCCTTAGGAGGTCGGGCAGAGCTTGGCTCGCCGGATCCCCCATCGGTATGCTACAAAACCATCACTGATGCCACACTCTGGAAGTACTCCTTAACCATATTAATATAAGTCCTATGTCTTCCTGTCTCTCTATCTATCTAACTGTACAACATAGTTGCACTCATTCATCCTCCTAAGTACCCTATACGGACCAGCCCAGGCAGCTATGAGTGTGTTCTGCCGAGGGGGCTTCAGAACAAGCACTTGCTGCCCAGGGATGAACTGTCTATTATGGGCATTTTGATCATACCAAGTCTTCTGCTTGGTCTGAGCATCCCTGAGGTTAGCCTGTGCCAACCCTATGAGTCGGTCTAGCCGGTCTCTGAGAGTTACTACATACTGTAGCACAGAACATTAGTAGTAGTATTCTCCCCTTCCCATCCCTCGTGGAACAGGTCAAGCGGTCCATGGACCCTGCGACCGTATAGGAGCTCAAAGGGGGAGAACCCAGTGGACTCTTGCGGTACCTCTCGGTATGCAAACAGCAAATGCTGTAAATGAGTCTCCCAGTCTCCTTGTTCAGCTTCTACATAGGTTTGCAGCATCTGCTTCAGGGTACCATTGAACCGCTCACACAGTCCGTTTGTCTGGGGAGGTGTGACGGAGCGGCCTATAGGCGAGGTCAAATCAAATTGCACCCATGTAATTTTTAGGGTAAACCAAACTTGAGTGATTTTATTCTCCACAAAACAGCAACCAAAACATTGGGGCTACTTTCCTTTTAAGGCAAAACACAAAATCATAAAACAAACACCTACTCCTTTCAGGAGACTAACTAAACCTTGCTGTGGCCATTTCTAACGACAGCTGGCCAACTAAGCTGGTTACCAACTCCAAACCATATAAACCATATTAGAAAGACAAGGGAACAATGTATACAGTCTTATCTGATTGATGCTGGTCCGGCGTCTTCGATTTCTCCAACTGCAAGATGTCCTTTTACCCTTTTCTGGTACAGCTTCACTGCTGGGTGAGGCTGTGGGTTCCTCACGGTTGTCAGGCAAAATGTTCTGGTCAACCAGCCTGGATCCCTGCAGGCGGGCGCTTTGTGATCTGTGATCCTCTCACAGACTCCAAACAGGGACAGTGACAAGTTCTCATTTCCTGCCTTTTATACCTGTTCAATCAGGAGTTTAATTACCTCCACCTCTCAGTTCAGGTAGGGAACCCGACACCAGTGCAGTTTCCAGCCTGTAAAAGGAGTTTAACCCAGGGACTCCTTTACAGGGTGGTAATGGGTTGTGCGGAGGGTTGGCACCCCACACGCCTCCCAGAGACAGTGGAGCAATTTAGACATGAATTGGCTCCCCTGATCGGTTAGAATCTCGATAGGGATTTTCTCTAGGGTAGGTTTGCCTATCAGTGCTTCTGCCACCTTCTTAGCTTCAAATCGAGGACAGTGCCACAGCCTCAGGGTATCGGGTTGCAAAATCGACCATCATGAGGATGCAGCGCTTCCCCGTCCCGCTAGGGACCAGAAGGGGTCCCATTATATCTACCACTACCCTCTGGAAAGGTTTACCTATCACCGGTAGTAGTTTCACGGGGATCCTCATACGGTCACCCGACTTGCCTACCCTCTGACAGGCATCACAGAAGCGACAAATATGCCACTGCCCGTGATGCCCCCGGCTAGTAGAAACGCTGCAATGGCCGGGATTTAGTGTGGGCAATCCCCTGATGCCCCGCTAGTGGGATGGAGTGGGCTACCTGCAACAACTGCTGCCTTTACTCCCTGGGTACCACTGTCTCCTACCAGTCCATACCCTATCTTTGTCTTTTTGACAAGGAAAAGGCAAACTCCTGCTATTTAGTCTGCACAAACTCACTTGGCTCAACACAGGTTCATGCAACTTTACCTACCTCTGTAATAATGAACCTGGTATATACCTCAACTTTGTTCTTTCTCGTGGTCTCATGGAAAGGTTACTCTCTCTATCCACTACAAACTCCTCCCTCCTGGCCCACACCCAACATCACCATACACCCTGGATTACTCAAAAGCCTTGCACTATCTAGTGAAGTTGGTGGAGATCTCTGAAAACCAGCACACTGCTCACTGTAAAAGCAAACATCACAAATGTACAACTTGCCAAACAACTACTCAAATTTCTACTCATAGTATTACTCTCTTTTGCAGGTGATATTGAACTTAACCCAGGCCCTCCTTTTTTAACTCTGTCCCATACCCCTGTCGCTCACATAAATATCTGGAGCCTGCTGCCCAAACTGGATGAATTAAGGGCATGGTGCCTTATGTATAAACTCAAAGCCATCGTTCTCACAGAAACATGGCTAACCCCTAAAACCCCCGATACAAATATCGCCATTCAGGGATACTCCATTTCTAAGAGGGATAGGTCAAAGAAAGGAGGAGGAGGGGGGTTATTTTATATTGCAGACACCTTACAATTTACACTGTTAAATTGCCCCCCGTCTTTTGAAATCCTAGTTGGCAAAATTTGCCTCCCCTTTTCTAAGCCCATCTTGGTTGCTGGCATCTACCGGCCCATAAAGCCCCTCTCCAGTCCCTGACTGATATCACCCAGTTTGTTGGCTCTATTTCCTCTGAATGAGAAGAGTGAGCTGCTAGTTTTTGGGTATTTCAACTTCAATTGGCACGACCCTAAAAACCACAAAATCCAGATACGTACAAATCAAGTCACTTAACCTAACGCAACTCATTTCCCAACCCACAAGGAGACACCTGAAATCTCACAACCATTCCTTGCTAGACTGGATTCTCTCCTCAAAATCGCAGCAGAAACCAATCCAGATCCGAACCAACGCTAACACCACCTTAACTCCTGTTACTAGTTTTAAATACTTGGGCATATGGTTTGACTCCCATTTAACATTCGGGATACACATTGATACCCTGACATCCAAAACGTATGCCAAACTAGGTGTACTTTACAGGAACAAGTCCTCCCTAAGTCTGCTGGTCAGAAAGAGTATCGCACAGCAGATGCTAATGCCAATTATCGACTATGGGGACAGAGTATACGGCTCGGTACCCCAAACCCACCTTAGCAAACTTGACACCCTCTACAATTCAATTTGCTGTTTTGTTCTCCAATGCAACTACAACACACATCCCTGCGAAATTCTCAAAGAACTGGATTGGTCATCACTAGAGTCTAGGCGCAAAGCTCACCTTTCCTGTCTTGCCTTCAAATACTTTCTGGGTAAGCTACCCACCTATCTGAACAAGCTCCTCACCCTTACCACATGCAGCACTTATCTGAGATCTTACTCCAAAAGACTGCTCATGGTCCCAAGGTTCAGCAAAGTATCCGGACCCTCCTTCTGTTATCGTGCACCCCACAACTGGAACAATCTACCATAGACTCTCACAGCCACCACCAGTCTAAGTTCTTTCAAAACTAAAGCTGTCTCACATTTTAATCTGGTCTGTAACTGTTACATACGCCTATAATATATATTATCTCTAACTGTGCATTTTATGTCTTGTACATAATGTATACCCTGTTCACTTATGTAACTGTATTTGTAACCATGTATTCGTCATCTTAACTCTGTGCCCAGGACATACTTGAAAACGAGAGGTAACTCTTAATGTATTACTTCCTGGTAAAACATTTTATAAATAAATCTGGAGCCCCAGGATTTTGCTTCCGGTACAAGAGCCAACGGTACCAGATATACCGATCCGACCCACCCTCAGAGGCAGACTCAGATGCCCAAAGTCTCATACCCTCTAAGCTGAGATCGGACTGCACTGCTTCTCTGAACTGGGTACCCAGCTCCAGCCACTCATCCTCAGTCACTTAGTCAGGGGGTGGGAAAACAGGGACTTTTACAGGGAGGTCAGGACACGGTACTGACTCGGTATGGCTTAACTGGTCAGTCTCCGCAAGAACCGCAGGAATCAGTGGTCCCAAATGTGGCCAGGGGTACCAAAGGCTCCCCTGCCTGGGCAAGTGCCTGACTTTGGCTCCTTGTGACTGCAGCCACAGGAGCATCTTTGAGTGCAAAAGAGCAGATGAGGTGTTCTAGGTCGTTGTCGAGTAGCACCTCGGTATCCAACCCTGGAAAAACACCCACATCTCTTATTCCATGACCGGCACCCCAGTCAAACACCCGGGCGACTTGGATTGACCGAGGTCCCCGGTCTGGCATGGTGATCTGTATCCCTGGTCCAGGGTGCAGATCCTCTGGGCTTACCATATCAAGTCGCACCAGAGTAACTGTAGCACTGGAGTCGATCAGGCCGGCTGCCTGGAGAGCTCCGATGGTCACTGGTCTCAAATGCTTCCCCCTGGACATCATTTGCTTGCAGTCCGACAGCTGCAACTGGGTGCCCATCTGTCTCTACTGCTATGCCGCCTGTAGAAGGTGTAGGGGCCACCGCCTTTGTCCGCTGCTGGACAGCTGCTTGCTGCTTCTTAGTTGGTGCCAGTCCCACGGAGGCGACTGGTTTGGCTGCTGGAGTGCGTTTCCCCAGTTGGGGGTAGCTGGAACGCCGCAGGTCGTGGCAGTTGGGCTTCAGGTGCCCGCTCTGCTTGCACTGGTAACACCGCGCTTCATGCGTAAATCCTGCAGGCTTTGCTGTCTTCTCCTCAGGGGGAGGCTTGGTCCTCCAATTCGGGACAGCATTGGAAGTCGCTGCTGGCTTACATGCCCGATTTGGCAGGAGCCGCGGTAGCTGGTGCCACCCGCGTCAGATGCCGAGGTCTCGGGATTAATGCGGTACCGTCTCAGCAGAACCATTTTCACATACTTGTAATCCTCACTTGCATCTGATTTGATTGCGTCGTATGCCTCCTGTGCCCGGCTGGTCAGCTGTGGGGACAGGAACTTGACCCATTCGACTGGCAGGAGAGAGTACCGCTGGCATTGCTTCTGAAAGCTCCGCAGGAACCCATCAAGATCCGTACAACCGTTTATCAACTTTCCAAAACTCTGGTGAGTTATCTTGGGTGGACGGTACTGAGAGTAGTCCCGAGGTGCGCTGGGCATGGGGGATGCCGTGGGTGGGGAGGAGGGGGGTGGTTGTTTAGCTTTCATCCACTGTATTCTCTTTGCTGGAGTAGCCCCCGGACCCAAAGCTGCTACTATAGCCATAATATCCTCTGGGGAGCGAACCGGGGTCCCTGAGACCACGGGTACCCCCTGAACCACTGGGGCGACCTGAACCGGTCCCCCTGGCTCCATTCCTCGACTCTCTGCAAAGGCAACAGCTCCCGCCAGGTTAGATGAACAGGGGAAAAACTAGGAGCACAGCAATGAAAAAAGAGAACTGGAGGCCAAAATGAAAAAATAACAAAACATTTATTGGGACATGAACTATTTAAAAGAGAAACCTCTAACACGTTTCTCGCATGGTGCGCTTTATCAAAGAGTAGTTTCAATGGTCTCAAACAAACTCTTATATGGAAAACACCCTCAAAAGCACCGCCTACCTGTGCCCAGGTAAAAACAACCCCCCAGGACACAAATCCCCTGTGAAAATGAAACACAGGAAAGGTCGTAATGCTCCGAGGGAAGAAATCCACAAAGAGATAACGAACAGGTAAAAATGCAATAAAAAAGACCAAGAAAAATAAAAAAATCAATAACACATAAATATCAACTGTGGAAGCATAGAAATACATATGTCCAAATCTATAATAAATAATCAATATGTACATAACTCATTAACTCGTTAACTTGATGCAATATAGCAGAATATAAACCATATATTCATATCAATCTCACTGAAGACAATAAATTTGATCTCGGGTAATAAATCTGCCAAAGTTTAAAATAATCGGAACACATGTATAGAACATACTATGCTAGAGAAACACATGTATAGAACATAATATGCTAGAGAAACACATGTATAGAACATAATATGCTAGAGAAACACATGTATAGAACATACAGTAATATGCTAGAGAAACACATGTATAGAACATAATATGCTACAGAAACACATGTATAGAACATAATATGCTAGAGAAACACATGAAAAAATAAAGAAATGAATGAAAAAAATGAATGAAAAAAATAATAATAATAATGAAGGCTAAAAGGAACTGTCAGACACAAAATATATATAAATATATATCTTATATGATCATATGGAAAGCTGAACAGGAATTTAAGTAAATATCTTAATGATCAAAAAATCAGTCAATAATATAAAGCAGAAACATAGCAAGCAAAATTCATAGAAAATGTTTTAAATCCCATTCTGTATTAATTCCTGCAGGAAATAATGTATTTAAAGAGTGGATCCAAAACATCTCACGCTGATTGAGTAGTTTTTGTCTATCACCCCCTCTTACGGGCATAGACACAAGTTCAACAACTGAAAAATGAAAGTTTGATAGACTGCCCAAAGGACAATCAGTGACATGTTTAGAAACTGGTAACATTGGATCTTTTCTTTTTATGGAACGAATATGTTCCATAAACCAAAAGATAGTACCAGCACTCTCTGTCTCACAGCTATAGATATAGGCGAATACCAGTGTAGGGAATATGAATAATTTAATGACACTAATAATAAACTGAAAATATAGCAACAATAGCCAAAACGCCAATGCAAGAATAAATATCACCATAGAGAAAATCAAAAATTAAAGGGGGTAGAGGGGAAAGAAGGAGAAGGGGAAAAAAACATGAAAGAAGAGGAAAAAATCACAAAAATGGAAAAAGGAAAGCAAACTAGGGGGGCGACGTTTCGAGGGGTGACCTCTTCTGCTGTTTCGAACAGAGAGCAACTTTGAAAAGCCCGCCCTAGCTTCATCGACTCAAGCCACAAAATCGCCTGGTTCTCTGACTGGGGCATCTCCTTTCATACCTTCCGACCAATAGAAACAGGCTTGTCTCTAGCCTGACGTCAGAGGAGGAGGCGGGCCAAGCCGGCATGAAAAGCCTGAAGGGCGGGAAATATGGATTAGCCAATGGGGAAAGTGCCTATGCGCGCCACTTTCCCCAGCTTACCCAATGCCACCCGCTGGGCAGGCTCCAACAGGTCTGGCAGATACAAAAGGTGTCCACACTGGGTGCCCTTTGTTCTCCAGACCTGGGCAATCGCCTATCCCCGCTGAAATGTTTTTTTCACCTCTGGACAATGTTTAAGTACCTGGTCTCCCGTGACAGGCGTATTTACTGGTGGCAGCGTGTGTGATCTGAGCCTATGTTGTAAAATCTTGTGGGGTCTTACAATATAGTGAGAGAACTCGTAGATTGCGAGCTTTCCAAACCAAAGGTAACTTACACACGTTTTGCAAAGCAGAGGAAGTGCAGGTTCTCTTTGTCACCTAGCTTAGTGCCTGCGGGCGAACATGGATCAATTATCAGGACGATTCCAGTCATGGGACCGTGCCAGGGTCGTTAGCCGGTGTGACAGCTATGGTTTACCGACGAATGGTCGGTTTAAGATACAGCTGGAGGAGGACTTGGAATTTCATGAAGCCCGAATTGTTTCACCGGAGGGGCATGGCCCCTCATCTGCAATTGCAGTGGTCACCAGTCAACCCGGGGCGCAGGAGGTTATTCCAGCCCTGGTGTTGGAAGGACATGGGGAGGGAGAGGATGACCAATTGGATATTAGTGGACTGGCTCTAGGGAATGCAGAGGGGGTAGTCCCTGTGGCTACCAGACTCTCCACCCCTAGACTCACCGCACTCCTTGCTTCATGGGGAGAGGGGGCTACAGCAGATGAGCGGATTCGGATGCTTGCAGCAGTGCACGGAAAGCCCCCCGGTCTCACCTTGTCAACGGGGAACAGGATATTCCCCGCGTGGACCACCACCGCTTCAGCAAGTTTTTTTATGGCACAGACCAGATCGACAGATTCTTAACAGACTTTGAGACTGAGTGTCGAAGGTACAGAGTACCACAACGGGACTGGATTTTGCGACTTAACCCCTTGTCTGGTGTGGCCAAACAGACATTTCAGGCTATCCCAGGAGAGGATGGCGATGACTACAGTCATGTAAAAACTATGTTGCTGGCACAATACTCCCTGACCCCAGAATCATACCGGAGCAAATTCAGGACGGGATAAAAAACCCCCGGGAGTCCTTGTCAACTATTGATCCCGCATGGCATTGCATGGGACCCAGTGGGTGGAGGGTTGTGGGATCACCAAGTGCCACACGTTACTGGACTTGTTCTTCCAAGAGCAACTGCTGCAGCAGTGTCCCTCGGATGTGAAGGCATGGGTTTTTGACCGTAAACCTAAAACCCATGTGGAAGCTGCAAAGCTGGCTGATGAAAATGTGACCAGCAGGACTTTAATCAACAAGAAAGTGGCTCCCAAAGATGTGGCCATTCTGGCCAAGGGAGCCAAATTCACCCCTCAGTGGACGCACAAGCCTGCAGCAGAAGGCGATGCACCCAAAGCTGCAGAGTTTAAACATGAAAGGCGGTGTTATTCTTGCAACAAAGTCTGTCACCTCAGACCAGACTGTCCGGACTGTGACAAGTCCGGTGGACCCCATCAGGGGCAAGGCGCTTCAGCTGCGAGACCGGTTGCCCGTGTACACCTGGCACACACACAGGAACCAAGTACTGCCGTCGGGCCATCCCTAAGGGAAACGTCCACGGAGACCCCTGCACTTGCTACTCGGGACCTTGCAGAGGAACATCAGGTTGCACCAGTCGGGGTGCAACCCAACAATGTCCGGCAGAAGCATCTGCGTACAGGGACCATTGGGGACCGACAAGTAGCCGGCTTGTTGGACTCTGGTGCCACTGTGACTCTGACCCGATATGGTCTGGACAGAGGATTTGCTCCTGGGCACCGGGATGCAATTGACCATGCCAGACGGAAGACCGCAGTCCATCCAGGTTACCCGGGTCTTTTTGGATTGGGGTGCTGGACGTGGCATGAGTGAGGTGGGGGTTTTGCCCAGGTTAGATGCTGAGGTCCTACTTGGCAATGACCTGGGGCACATCGGCTGTAATTTTGCAGCGATCACCAGGAGCCAGTCATCGGTGATCGCACCTACAGAATCCTCCGTCCCCCTGCATTTGGAACCAACCGTTCCTGGAGTCTCTGAGGAGACTGGACAGGTAAGCCAGACTGGGTCGCAACCGTGTCCCGACTTACTTTCTCCCTTACATGTCCCAGTGTCCCCCGACTTGGCGACTAAGGGTGGGTGGCCAGAATTAGGGATGCAGTGCGGTCTGATCCTAGCTTGGAGGGCATGAGACTTCGGGCGCCCGAGTCTGCCTCCTCCAGTGGGTCAGATCGGTACTTATGGCACCGCAAGCTTTTGTACAGGGAGCAGACGGATATGGGTCTAGATAGGGTCTGGACCGGTAGGCGACAGTTAGTGGTACCGAGGGAGTATAGGCAGCAGTTACTGCAGGTAGCCCACTCCATACCGCTAGCGGGGCATCAGGGGGTAACTCGCACGAGAGCCCGGCTGTTGCAGCGTTAATTCTGGCCGGGGGCATCAGGGGCTGTGGCAGATTTCTGCCGATCCTGTGATGCCTGCCAGCGAGGGGGTAAGGTGGGCGATCGTGTGAAAGCACCCCTGAACCCACTACCGATAATTGGGGAACCTTTCCAGAGGGTAGCTATAGATTTAGTGGGACCCCTCATGATCCCAAGTTGGTCGGGCAAACGCTATATCCTAACAGTGGTGGACTTTGCCACCCGGTCGGTACCCTGAGGCTGTAGTGCTAGCCACCATCGATGCTAGGGCAGTAGCAAAAGCATTGTTAGTGATCTTTACTAGAGTTGGGTTCCCTAGTGAGATTCTAACTGATCAAGGGTTGCAATTCATGAGTGAATTGCTACAGTGTCTCTGGGACGCATGCGGGGTGAAGCACCAGCGTATGACCCCTTACCACCCCCAGACAAATGGTTTATGTGAGAGGTTCAATGGCACCCTGAAGCAGATGCTTCAAGCTTTTATAGAGGCTGAAGGGAAGGACTGGGAGATTCGCCTGCAGCATTTGTTGTTTGCATACCAAGAGGTACCGCAAGAATCTATCGGGTTCTCTCCCTTTGAGCTGCTTTATGGTCGCAGGGTCCGGGGACCTCTTGACTTATTCTGTGACGGATGGGAAGGGGAGACTACCAATACTGATGCTTCTGTGCTACAGTATGTGGTAGATCTCAGAGACCGGTTAGAAATGCTTATGGGGTAGGCACAGGCTAATCTCAGGGAGGCTTAGAGCAAGCAGAAGACTTGGTATGACCAGAACGCTCGTAGCAGAACATTCATCCCAGGGCAGCAAGTACTTGTTCTAAAGCCCACTCGGCAGAACAAATTAATGGCTGCCTGGTCTGTTCCGTACACGGTTCTCAGAGTGATGAATGAGTGCAACTACGTTCTACTGTTAGGGTGTGAGACAGGAAGAACGAGGACTTTGTATTGTATGTCTTTATTTATATAGCTCCATTAATGTACATAGCGCTTCACAGTAGTAATACACATGGTAATCAAATAAATAACAGATAATATAAATAACAGATCATGGGAACAAGTGCTTTAGACATAAAAGTAACATTAAGGAAGAGGAGTCCCTCTCCGAGGAGCTTACAGTCTAATTGGTATGTAGGGAGAACGTACAGAGACTGTAGGAGGGAGTTCTGGTAAGTGCGTCTGCAGGGGGCTAAGCTTTATGTATCATGTGTTCAGAATATCCACAGTGCTATTCATATGCTTCTTTAAGCAAGTGTGTCTTAAGTTGGGTCTTAAAGGTGGATAGAGAGGGTGCTAGTCGGTACTGAGGGGAAGGGCATTACAGAGGTGTGGGGCAGTCAGTGAAAAAGGTTTAAGGCTGGAGAGGGCTTTAGATACAAAGAGGGTAGAAAGAAGACATCCTTGAGCAGAACGCAAGAGTCGGGATGGTGCATAACGAGAAATTAGGGCTGAGATGTAAGGAGGGGCAGAAGAGTGTAAAGCTTTAAAAGTGAGGAGAAGAATGGAGTGTGAGATGCGGGATTTGATCCGAAGCCAGGAGAGGGATTTCATGAGCGGAGATGCTGAGACAGATCTAGGAAAGAGTAGCGTGACTCTGGCAGCAGCGTTTAGGATAGATTGTAGGGGAGACAGGTGAGAGGCAGGAAGGCCGGTCAGCAGGAGGTTACAGTAATCTAGACGGGAGAGAATGAGGGCCTGAGTCAGAGTTTTAGCAGTCGAGCAACAGAGGAAAGGGCGTATCTTTGTTATACTGCGGAGGAAAAAGCGACAGGTTTTAGAAATGTTTTGAATGTGAGGGGCGAATGTGAGAGAGGAGTCGAGTGTGACCCCTAGGCAGCGTGCTTGGGCTACTGGTTGAATGATCGTAGTTCCAACAGTAATGTGGAAGGAGGTAGTAGGGGCAGGTTTGGGAGGAAGTATGAGGAGCTCTGTTTTAGCCATGTTGAGTTTAAGGCGGCGGAGGGCCATCCAGGATGATATAGCAGAGAGACATTCAGAAACTTTGGTTTGTACAGCAGGTGTAAGGTCGGGTGTTGAAAAGTATATTTGTGTGTCGTCAGCATAGAGGTGATAATTAAACCCAAAAGATGTTATTAAGTCACCTAGAGAGAGTGTGTACAGAGAAAAGAGAAGAGGTCCCAGGACAGAGCCCTGGGGTACCCCCACAGAGAGATCAATAGAGGAGGAGGAGGTGTTAGCAGAAGAGACACTGAAAGTACGATGGGAGAGGTAGGATGAGATCCAGGATAGCGCTTTGTTCCGAATACCAAGAGTATGGAGAATGTGAAGGAGAAGAGGGTGGTCCACGGTGTCAAATGCTGCAGAGAGGTTGAGTAATATGAGCAGAGTGTAATGACCTCTGTCTTTGGCAGCATGGAGGTCGTCAGTTATTTTAGTGAGGGCTGTTTCCGTGGAGTGAGCAGTGCGGAAGCCAGATTGTAGAGGGTCACGAGAGAATAGGTGTTGAGAAAATGGAGCAAGCGAGAGAATACAAGACGTTCAAGGAGTTTAGAGGCAAAAGGCAGGAGGGAGACAGGTCGATAGTTAGAAAGACAGGTAGGGTCAAGCTTGCTGTTTTTGAGTAATGGTATGACTGTTGCATGTTTGAAGGAGGATGGAAAGGTTCCAGAGCAGAGGGAGGAGTTCAAAATGTGTGTGAGCGTAGGGATTATAGTAGGAGCAAGAGGTTTTAGGAGATGGGAGGGAATGGGGTCAAGAGGGCAAGTGGTAGAGGGAGAAGAGGCGATCAACAGCGACACATCCTCCTCTGAGACAGTGGAAAAGAGTCAAGGAAGGCAGGAGGAGAGTTAGGAAGAGATGTAGGATGGGAGGAAGAGACAGAGGGGATATTCTGACGTATGGATTCCACCTTTTCCTTAAAATAGTCAGCAAAGTCCTGAGCGGAGATGGAGGAAGGAGAGGCAGCTGAGGGTGGCTTGAGTAGAGTATCAAAGACATAGAACAGTCGGCGTGGGTTAGACTTGTGCATGTTGATTAGTGAATAAAAGTAGGCTTGTTTAGCTTGCGAGAGGGCAGAGTTGAACCAGGATAGCATAAATTAGTAGTGAAGGAAAACTGCGAGAGTATGAGATTTCCTCCAGAGGAACGAGTGGAGGAATGCAGCATGCGCATATGGGAATTTAACCAGGGTCTAGGGTTAGAAGGGCGAGTGCGGCAGAGAGAAAGCGGGGCATGTAGATCAAGAGAGGAGGACAAGGCAGAGTTGTAGTTCCTGACCAGGTTGTCAGGGTCTGTAGCAGAGCTGAGAGAGGAGAGGGAGGATCGTAAAGTGGAGTCAAAGTCATAGACTTATAACATAAATATGATAAAAGAGTACTTTGCACTGAGTGTGGCATCTGTGATGGCTTCCACCGATGGGGGACACGGTGAGCAATGTTCTGCCTGACCTCCTAGGGGAATCTAGGCAGGGGGGGCACAGTGGAGCAGGTAGAGATAGTGTCCCAGCTCAGTGCACAGCAGCGGGGTGCAAGCGCAGGCAGTGTTAGGGTAGTATAGGGTTCTGTTCACGGACAAGCTGGGCAGAACATATATAACCGATCACCCAGTGGAGACGGGCGATCAGAGACCCCTGCATAAGCATGCCTATCGGGTATCAGCAGAGATGAAGGGCAATATAGAGAGGGAAGTTGAGATGTTGGCCCTAGTGTAATTAGACAGTCTCAGAGCCCTTGGGCTTGACAGTGTCGGATGCGTATGCCATGTCACGCATGGATGAGCTGCTAGATGAACTCACGGGGGCATGGTATCTGACTACCACGGATCTTTCGAAAGGTTACTGGCTGATCCCTTTGACCAAGGAGGCGAGGGAGAAGTCAGCATTCATTACTCTAAGTGGCCTCTATGAATTCTTAGTGATGCCATTTGGGATGAAGAATGCCCCGACTACCTTCCAATGCCTGGTCAATCGATTGCTGAAAGGGATGCAAAGTTTTGCACGTGCATACCTGGACGACATTGCAGTGTTTAGTAGTTCCTGAGAAATTCACTTAGTTCATGTGGCTACGGTGCTAAAAAGAATTAGGGAAGCAGGGCTGACTCTGAAACCTACAAAGTGTCTAGTGGGTATGGCCGAGTTATTGTATCTAGGGCACAGAGTGAGGGGTAAGCACCTTAAGCCAGAACCAGCTAAGGTAGAAGCCATCGTTCAGTGGCCTGTGCCCAAAACCAAGAAGCAGGTCATGGCTTTTCTAGGCACCGCAGGAAAATACTATAGGAAGTTTGTTTCCCAGTATAGTGCCATTGCAAAACCCCTGACTGATTTGACACGTAAGCAACTCCCAGTTCTCGTAGCCTGGTCTCCTGCCTGCAAAACTTCGTTTCAGGCATTAAAGACAGCACTGGCTAGTGCACCTATTCTAGGCGCACCAGACTACTCCAAACCATTTTTAGTGCCGACCAATGCCTCGGACTATGGTATCGGTGCGGTACTCGGCCAAGTAGGGGAGGAGGGGGGTGAACATCCTGTCGTGTGCCCGAGTAGGAAATTGCTGCCCAGAGAAGTGGCTTATGCCACCATTGAAATAGAGTGTTTTGGCAATTGTGTGGGCTATACGCAAGCTGCAGCCCTATCAGTATGACCGAACATACACCGTGATCACGGATCACAACCCCCTGATTTGGTTACAAAGGGTATCTGGAGAGAATGGTAAATTGCTCCGCTGGAGCCTTGCAGGAATTTGACTTTTCCATTCAGCACAAGAAAGGCAGCGCGCATGGAAACGCTGATGGCCTCTCCAGATAGGACATGCCGAGTGAACCTAAAACCTCAAGTGTCAGGCCAGTTAAACAGCCGGACAAGGCGCTCGTAACAAAGCCTGCATATTGAGGTAGGGAGGTGTGAGGGTGAAGAGGTAACTAGGCTTATTAATAAAGGTTTAAGCAGTAATAAAGGTTTAAGCCCACCCTGTTACCCCTGATCCATGTTTGGGGTTCTTAGAGTGTCAGCTCTGGGACCCAAGTGTTGCAGGTAACCGGGACACAAAGGGTTAAAGTATCACCATAACCTACACGGGGCATAAGGGGTTAAATTTATCCTCGCACTATATATATCCCTAGTATAAAGGGACCCTGCCCAGGTCACCTTAACTCCAGTATAAGGAGTTTGAGGGTTACTCAAGTCCAGGATAAGGCTGTGACAGTTTTAAAAGTAAAGGGAAAATGTTTTACTTTATACATGTAACATAAGTCAGGGTCTTTTCATCTCGGGATCAAAGGGGAATTCCTGCCCCCCCAACAGGTTGGTGCCAGCCATTCTCCTTGAAGTCCCATAGATCAAAGTAACACTTGTGCCCTAGGTGTGAGCAAGCAGATGGGCAGGATAACATCGTTAGAGGCTAGCATCCTGGGATGTTGTCACCTGCCCAGACTTCCAGGCACTGAGCCTGCGGGGGCTTAGAATATTAAGTGAGGCAAGATGGCATTTTCCGCACATGCCCTCATTACTTTTCTGAAGCCATAGGTGCCAGCTTCATAAACCTGGCAAAGTGTGTAATTGGCCAGAGATGAAATTCCCACGCTCCAAATTGGCTGTAAGACTGCAGGGATGACTTTGAAAAGGTTATAAGATTGTCAGTTGCCAGCCAGAGATCAGATTTGATTTAGAGAAAGATTTGAGATTTGAAAGAGATCAGAAAGACCGATCAGACCTGTGATTCTGTCCACAGATTGCAACCTCCAAGAACGGGTCAGACCGGACCCAAAGACGCTTTGCTGACATTGCAAGGAAAAAGTTTGACTAGGAAAGTCCGTTTTGTATCCCAGTTCCCAAAGTAAGTGTATTTCCTTCTGCCTATTGTAATCCAATGTGTGTTTGCCTGTTACTAAGGAATAAATCACAATTTATTTTACTTATTGGTTTTGCTCAGTAATGTGATCCCGGTATAAATCTGTAAGTACCTGGTCTCCCGTGACAGGACCACACTGCTGGTTTGCATATTTGTCCTGTTGATGCTTGTGCCTTAAATGCCCATGAAGTGGCCATGGCCCTTGTTGAGTTGGCTTTCAGATTCAAAGGTGGATTTTGTCCTTTGTTTTCATATGCTTTCCTGAAACATGACACAATCCATTTGGATATCGTCATTTTGGACGCTTCTTGTCCCCTCCTTTGTCCTTCTGGAATGATAAACAATCTATCTGATTTTCTTATTTCCTGCACCCTCTCAATATAGACTTTAAAGCATCTTACCACATTATGATTATGCAGTCGCTCATCCTATTTATTACCAGGTTTTGGGCAAAATGAAGGAATTACAATTTCTTGATTTTATATGAAATTGAGAAACTACTTTTGGTAAGAAATGGTACACCGGTCACAATACCGCTTTATCCTGGTGGATGATTAGGAACAGTTCTTTACAAGACAAGGCTTGTAATTCTCCCACTCTCCTTGCTGATGTAATTGCTATCAGGAATGCCACCTTCCATGATAATAACATCAATCCTATTTCTTCTATAGGTTTAAAAAGGAGCCATGGCCAGAACATCCAGTACCAGGGATAGATCCCATGCGGGCACTCTGTTCTTAAATTTGTGGTCTTTACCTCTTGTAAAAACCGACAATGAATCTCTCAGTTGCTAGATTCTTCTCTGACAATGCCGATACTTGCACCTTCAGTGAACTGAGACCTCTCTCAAAACATTCTTGTAGGAATTCCACTAGTGTCACAATCTTTGAAGAAAAAAACTTCTGTTTTTGTTTCACACACCAGTCCTTGAAGCATAACCAAATTCGGTAATATACCTTTAATGTAGATTTTTTCTTCGCTTCCATCAGGGTTTTTATTGTTCTATCTGAACATCCCTTTCCTCTTAGTGTTTCACACTCAATTTCCAAGCCACCACGGCCCATTGGTTGGGTTCTGGGTGATATACTGGTCCCTATTGCATCAGTCCCTTGATATTTGATAGATGCCATGGTGTATCTATTGCCATGTTTATGAGATGGGCAAGAAATAAAACAAAATCTACTGTAAGTGCAGCAGAATAACAATGGGAAAAAATGAGTTTCCAAGATCTTGGCTCTATTGAAATGACTACTTACAAGATGTAAGAGTCAAAACAGCAGGGTTCGTCGGTTGGTGGGGGCTGGACCTTCAGTGACTCCTCTCCATTGCTGGAGAGGAGTCACTGAAGGTCCAGTCCCCACCAACCGACGAAACCGGATCAGACGCCGAGCCGTGCGGTGATGCAGTTGAGCAGAGGCAGAGACGGATGAGCGCGGAGAGTTGCGGGATGGTGAGTCAGCTGGCTGTTGATATCCTTTGATACATTTATTAAGTGTGACATGCCCGATTTTATCCTATATATTGTGAGTGTATTTTCTACTTAGATAAACTTTTTTATACCTTGGTTGATCTGCGCTATGCCAGTTTGTTCTCTCTCTTGCATTTGGGCCATACCCTCCTGAGTACCTGAACCACCTTGATGACAACTACATCACATACCCACCACTGACTATTAGTCAACCCTGCTGTTTTGACTCTTTCACCTTGTAAGTAGTCATTTCAATAGAGCCAAGATCTTGGAAACTAATTTTTTCCCATTGTTATTCTGCTGCACTTAGATTTTGTTTTATTTCTTGTTTCTTCCCCATGCTCCCCCTGGATTTCGTGTCTACTACTGTAACCTTTGGGGACGAGTGAAGACTACCCCTCCCAGTGGGTCTGAGCAGGGGGGTAAATCGTATATACGCTAATTTATTTCTGTGTTTCACTTATTTCAAGAGCATTATTCTGTTCACTTATTAAGTGTTCATCCCTTTTATTTGTTTGCGCCTGTTTTCACTTTATCACTATACTATGAGATGGGTAAACCATGGTCTCCTCGGCCAATATGGTACCACCAGTATCACTTCTGCTTGATCGCTCCTGATCTTCCTCACTATCTTTGAAATGAAGGGAATTGGATGAAACGGATACGCCAGTTTCAATTGCCACTTGAAACTGAGGGCATCTATGTGTCTTGCGCTCGGATGCAAATGACTTGCACAATAATTTTCCACTTTTCGATTTTGATGAGAAGCCATTAGATTTCTGGCTGCCCCCAACGTTCTTCCAGCCTGTGGAACACTCGTTTTTCTAATGCCCATTCTCCTGGATGAACTAGTAAAGGATTGGGAGGAGCGCACGAACCGAAAGGAGCAGGAAAGGGCCCAAAATCAAAATATATAAAAAGGGTACTTTATTGTGTCATGAGACCCATCCAACGCGTTTCGAACGTCACAGAGTTCTTTATCAACGCTGTGACGTTAGAAACACGTTGGATGGGTCTCATGACACAATAAAGTACCCTTTTTATATATTTTGATTTTGGGTCCTTTCCTGCTCCTTTCGGTTCGTGCGCTACTCACAATCCTGTACTTCTGCATATCAGCATTGAAAGCTGCACAACCAGCCAGCCACACCAAGGAACGTGAGTACTTTTGCTACAAGGGGAACCTACCAATGAGATTGATCGTGGGTGGTCTTGTACTACCCACTACCTGTCTTCAGGAGGACTGTACCCATTATTGTTGGCTGCATTACTACTACTCTACATTTGTGATTACGGATTTCCTTTGGATGTTGGTTCTAGCACTACATCATTATTTGGCCTGGCATTTGAGCGCTTTTGCTACTTTTTCTATCCTGGATTAACTAGATTGCGGCTGAGAAATTCTGCTGTAATATTTTCGGGCCCCGGAATATGTATGGCTGTTATCTCTGTAACATAGCCTTCTGCCCATGCCAGAATCTCTGACGTTAGCTTCAGTCTTTTGCTCCTTGTTCCACCTTTCTTGGCGATATATTTTACTACCGCCCTGTTGTCTAATTGTATTCGTATATTTCCATCTTTTACCTGGCTTTGGAATGCTTCCAGCGCTTTCTGCACTGCCTTTAGCTCCAACTTGTTTGATGGTAACTGTTCTTGGTTTGTCCAGGAACCTTGTACCAGCAAGTCTCCCATCTGGGCTCCCCAACCTGGGCTGCTTGCGTCTGTGGTAATTGTTACCCATTGTATCTGGTGTAACGTATGCCCTTTTAACAGGTTCTGAGTATTTTCCCACCATTTTAGTTCTCTCTTTGTATGTGGGTCTATATAAATCTCTTGTCTTACATCCTAGGGATCTCTGTTCCACGGTTGTAAGAAGTTTTGTTGCAATGGTCTCATATGTAGACCTGCCCATTTTACTACGTTTAAGGTTGACGTAAACTTTCCTAGAAATTTCATGCATTCTACTGCTGAAGACCTGTTCGCTGTTCTGAGCTTTTTTGTTTGGATTGCAATGTCTTGGATTCTTGTCTCTGGTAATCTCAATTCTTCTGCTGTGTGGAACTCCACTCCCAAGAATTTTAAAGACTGAGTTGGAATTAGATGGCTATTGTCGATGTTTATGATCCAGCCATGTTGTTTTAGAAAAGACATGACGATGTCTTTGTCTTGTATTAGTTCGCCTTGACTTTGTGATTTTATCAGAATTGTCTAGATACGGATACATTTCCACGCCCCTTTTTCTTCTGCGACCAACACCTTTGTGAACGTTGTGGGAGACGTCGCCAGTCCAAACGGCAGAGCCGTATATTGATGGTGTTGCTGGTCTATCATAAATCTGAGAAATGTTTGATGTCTCCTTGCTATAGGGATATGTAAATAGGCATCTTTTAGATCTATTGATATCATCAAATCTTTTGGTTTTACTAACTGAATGATGATGTTTAGTGAAATCATTTTGAATGTCCTTACTTGTAAATAAGTATTTACGGTTCTTAGATCTAAAACTGCTCTGCAACCTCCTGATGCTTTTTTTTCAACTCTCTCAGTTCTTTGTACACTAATCTAAGGACTCCCCTAATTTTCGTTAGCGACCCTTTACTTCCTCCAGCTTCCGTAATGACATCAGTATCTGGCATCTGACTCCTGTCTGCTGAGCGTTCCATGCTGCAGCATTGTCAGGGCTCCTTCACACCCTGTGTGCCGTTGCACTGTCGCTCTGACGTCAGCCCAATCGGAGCGTTTTGGCTCTCGCTCCCTCAAGCACGCGCCCGCCAGTGGGAACGTAGCACGTGCGCCCACGTTTGCACGTGCTAAGCACTTATTTGGGAGTCCCTCACCACTGCATTCTCCGACGCCTAGGTGGTTTAACAATGAGCCTTCGACTGCTCAAACAGCTACTGCTGTTCTACCCCCAGCGTTCACACACGCTTCCTTGGGGCTGCCCGGTCGCACAGGCCTCCGTCGTCACCCTGCAGGGTGCGCCAATCGGAGCTTCAGGGTAGAGAGGCTGAGATCCCTGGTGTGAGTGCACTAATTACAGTCAGGTGAGTCTTTCCTTTAGAAAATAACAAACCCTGCTCCTAGCTGTAGGAAAAAGACTAATCTGCATGTAGTGAGAGGGGCCTGTATGGCCTACCTGCAAGAATCAATTTCCTTTCCTACTAAGCTGAGGATAGTTAACCCTACCGTGCCCACTGCCAGGGTGAACAGGAAAAGTGCTTTATACAGATATGAGTGAGCACTCAATTAGAAGTAGAGCTCAAAGCTAAGTATGCTGTGACCAATTAGCTGGTTTAGCTCACACTGCTACATCTGCTGCAAAGAAAAGCAGTGGTTGTGGGTTCTGGTCTTTCTAGGTCTGACACCATTCCAGTCATTATGGTGTTTTAAGCTCATCAACTCTATATAGTTGGTATGGAAATAATTTTAGGAATTGTGGGATGGGACTTATTTAAATATACTTTACATATCTATTAGCATATAGAGCTCCCAAGCTACCTCAGGTGTGCTCCATATGCAGCACAGGCATTTCTCCCTAATTTAATTGGAGAAAGATTTGAGGGAATATATACAACTGGAGACACTACTAAAATGGAAGTCGCCCCCTCCTCCTCCTCCGTCTCCTCCTTGCTTTGCATAGCGTCTAGAATTAAATGTAAAACCCTAGCTATGACAGGAGACCAGAACACCCGGATCAAGGCACCAGACAGGACAAAGCATTTCAATAAAGAGTATTTATTCCAGCCGGAGCCAGTAAGCACTGCACAAAATCACAAACAGATCTTTTACTCACCGAGACAAGGAATACGGGGGGAATCCCAGCTACCTGGGTGCCAGGCACCAATTCCAATGTTTACCCAGGTTTTGCTTCCACTCCTGTGGGGATCGAGACTGCCCAGACCTCTCTGGTGCAATTCACGAGAGAGCACTTTCAAATCTCCCGCCTTGGTTAGGCTCCCTGTCACGTTTTCAGGTGTCTCCGGCACAGCCGCAAAGCACACTGCTTAGTTCACTCTCCACGCCAGGATCAGACTGAGCTTTGGAAGTGAAATTGGCAGCTCTTTACATAGATCGCGGCCTCCACCAGAAACTATGGAGGAGGGCTGCCAACTAATCAGAACATTAATGCCACAGAGACCTGAGTCAGTTGGGGCTTGGACCCAGACCTCAGGTTTCAGTTTCAGTCAGATACCTCTTGTTTGAACATTGTCCCCCATTCCCTCTAGATTGAAAGCTCTCATGAGCAGGGCCCCCATTACTTCTTTGTATCTGTTTGTGCATGTTTGTCCTTACTTGTATGTAACTGATTATGTAATATACATAACAAAATGTACCCCATTGTACCACACTGCAGAATATGTTGGTGCTTTACTAATAAATTATGATAATAATATTACCCGGTACCTGGCATACCCGCCCATAATTTCAGTACCTGGAAATTACCCAGACCCCGCGAGAGGGGCATGGAACCCTGTGCCAGGTAATTTCCATTCTGCTCTGCTCCCTTTGTCCTCCTTTTTGGAATGTGGCAGGAGCAGAGCAGCAGAAGACTTTCCTGCAGCCGGCGCCGGAGGGTGTGGTGGACCACTATGGAGGGTGAGGAAGACCATGGTGACATCCCGGTGGCTGTGGGAGCAGCAGATGACATCCATCAGGCGGTTGCAGCAGACGACGTCTCTCTTCAGCCGGTGGTAGCAGCTGAAGACATCCTTCACAGCTGGTGCCAGTGGGAACAGAGGAATATGTGACCAGAGCAGGAGCATTACTATAGGACAACTGGTGAGGAAAGGCACAGGGAAGTCGAAGCGCTCCACCCCGGCTGTCCAATAGTAACGCTCATGCTGCGGTCACTTGCTAGCACCGGCTGTGAAGGATGTCTTCAGCCACGGGAGCAGTCACGTCCTCTGCTGCCACCACCTGATGGATGTCTGCTCCCACTGCCACCAGGATACAGCCGCAGTCCCCACACCCTCCGCCGCTGCCAGCAGGTAAGTCACAACTACCTAGCCGGGTATTTTTTTTTCCGGTTACCCGGTCATTTTTGGGACTTGGTGCAACACTAGAGGACATATTTATTTCCACTTATGAGACATACTGTCGCGGCCGAGTTTATTCTAACCTTTACCCGGTCTCGGCCGCGACAGATACCGGGCGCGCGCCGTGGTGTGCCGGGCGCGCGCCGGAGCCTCGGAGGATCGGTCCTCCAATTGGGGCTTCCCCCTCCCCTCTCCGGGTCCCCCGGAGCCCCCCACCGCAATCCCCCACATCGCGGGACACCAGGGCTCCCTTCGGGGAGCCCTGGGCATGCACGCCGTGCGCGCACGCTCCCGATATAGCGTGACCGCGCATCGGTGACGTGCGGCACGCCGAGGGAATTCACTGCAAAAGCCGGGACACCTCGCGGCTTGCGGCTCTAGCCGAATTAGAATAAACAGTGTCACCACTCTAGATGTAAAATGATTCATTTGGGTGTTTCTTTGCCTTCCTCTGGGTGATTGTAAATATAACTGTAATATAACATGTAACTTTAATTATATGATTCAGTATCTGGCACAAGTAAAATTTTATAAGGGTCAAATTCGGTGAATATTTGTCTCTCATCCAAATGTACTTTGTTGCATTGCAATGTTACATTAATACATTTTCTCACCACAGATTATCTGCAGCACACGACTGATCTGTGAACAAGAAGCAAGATAAGAAATGTCCCAAACATCATAAATTACAGAGGTGTTAATGGAAATATGTTTTAAGGACTTCAACATTGCATAAGTCTGTATGAGAACTGGAAGAAGTTTACAAGAAACTCGGCAGAGCATTCCTATACATCAACTGCATTTTACTAAACTTACAGACA
This sequence comes from Ascaphus truei, assembly GCF_040206685.1. NCBI lineage: Eukaryota > Metazoa > Chordata > Amphibia > Anura > Ascaphidae > Ascaphus > Ascaphus truei. Next base: position 4,633,070 of record NC_134494.1, read on the forward strand.
CCACAATACCAGACAAGACAAAGAGAGTGTTTAAAGAGCAAGGGAATGAAAACCTACAGTGGGAAATGCAGTAATGTTATACAGCAAATAATCCATACAGGGAAGAAATCCTATAACTGCTCTGAATGTGAGAAAAGCTTTAATAAGAAATCAGCTCTTGTTAGACACCAAAGAATCCACACAGGGGTGAGACCCTATAACTGCTCTGAATGTGGGAAAAGCTTCATTGATAAATCAGATCTTGTTAAACATCAAAGAATCCACACAGGGGTGACACCCTATAACTGCTCTGAATGTGAGAAAAGCTTCAGTCAGAAATCTAGTCTTGTTAAACACCAAATAATCCACACAGGGGTGAGACCCTATAACTGCTCTGAATGCGAGAAAAGCTTCAGTCAGAAATATAAACTTGTTACACACCAAATAATCCATACAGGGTTGAAACCTTATAACTGCTCTGAATGTGGGGAAAGCTTCAGGCATAAATCAAGTCTTGTTGCACACCAAACAATCCACACAGGGGTAAGACCCTATAACTGCTCTGAATGCAAGAAAAGCTTCAGTGACAAATCGAATCTTGTTAAACATCACATAATCCACACCGGGGTGACACCCTATAACTGCTCTGAATGTGAGAAAAGCTTCAGTCAGAAATATAAACTTGTTACACACCAAATAATCCACACAGGGTTGAAACCTTATAACTGCTCTGAATGTGGAAAAAGCTTCTGGCATAAATCAAGTCTTGCTACACACCAAACAATCCACACAGGGATGAGAGCCTATAACTGCTCTGAATGTGGGAAAAGCTTCATTCAGAAATCAGATCTTGTTAGACACCAAATAATCCACACAGGGGTGAGGCCCTATAACTGCTCTGAATGTGATAAAAGCTTCAATCACAAATCTAATCTTGTTAAACATCAACGATTCCACACAGGGGTGAGACCCTATAACTGCTCTGAATGTGGGAAAAGCTTCATTCAGAAATCAGATCTTGTTACACACCAAATAATCCACACAGGGGTGAGACCCTATAACTGCTCTGAATGTGGGAAAAACTTTGGTCTTAAATCACATCTTGTTACACACCAAAAAATCCACACAAGGGTGACACCCTATAACTGCTCCGAATGTGAGAAAAGCTTCATTCGCAAATCACATCTTGTTAGACACCAAAGAATCCACACAGGGGTGACCCTATAACTGCTCTAAATATGAGATAAATCACTTACTGAAGTCTCCCTATAACTATTAATGTGAAAATATACAAAATACCAACAACAACAAAAAACCACAAAAAAAATATTTTGGGGAAATGACAATTGCCAAAAGCTTGCCCTGATATGCAGTTTTTTGGCAGCAACACTGTGACTGCATAGATTTCAAACTGGTATATGTAGGCATGCGTTGCACTTTAAAGGGGTTATTTACTGTGATAGGGCCAATCAAGAGAACAAGGGACAGAGTTTTTTTTTTATATTATATAGTGACAGACGGCCCTCTTTTGTAGCGCTGACGCCTGTCGGGGCTCTTCACGACAGTCTTCTAGGGTTATTTAGAGAAACAGAAGGATAACACGTAGCATTATAGTGCATAACTCGGGCTTCTGCCTGTTTTATTTCATCCCAGTAGGGGACTGCAGCTTTAACAAATACACATTGGGCTCTCAGCCATTAACCCTTTAGCAGTTTACTCATATCAGTGACTCTCAATATTTCTGACACACTGTCACTTTAAGAAACAAACTCATAAAATGAAATGCCTACTCCTATCAGGTGACAGACTAAACATTGTTCCAGCCCTTTCTATTTGGTTGCTGGCAGCTAAGCTGGTTATCCACTTTAAATAACAATCATGTATAGCGAAATAACATTGAGTCTTATCTGTGAGAGGCGGACAGTGTCCAAAGAGTCCAGGCAATTCCTCTGGACAGTGAAAGTCATGAAAGGGCATCCACCCCGAACTGGCTACAGGGGAGCAGCGTGCCCCTAGCCGCCAGGCTCTAGAAGAGAGAATGAAGCAGCCAAACTAACTACAATTAATACCTGTTCCTTAATTAGGAGAGCAGGTGAGGGAGAACTAGACCCATTGTAAACTGTGGACTGGACTTTCTATGCCACAGTCTCAGCAAATGTGAAACTGTGGAATGGATAATTTTTTCTCTTTTTTCCACTTTCTGTCTTAAAACCGGACAGACAGCTGCCTAATATTCTGGGACTATGTCACTATATATATATATATATATATATATATATATATATATATATATATAATGTGTGTATATATATATATATATATATATATTGTGACAGAAACCAGGGGATGGTAATAAATTCCGTATATAGGGCTCCCAGGATACTAGACAGTTTCTATCCTGTTTGGCCTGGGAGTGCAGCCTTATAATACATACACTCCATCCCACAGTTTGGCAAGCGCTGGAACTGAGGGATGAGAGATCCAGACCAGAGTTTGTCTGCTGCCTGATTTCTGTCACCTGTCATGCTAATTAGGAATCAGGTATGAAAGACTGATTTCCTGTTTGCTCTGGTCTCCCCACAAGAGCCAGGAGGCTGGAAGGCTGCTGAACTACAGAGGGGAGAAGCCTCTCCCCCAAACAGGTTCAATCTTTCTGTTCATTTGTGTAAGACTGCAAAAGTACCGTGTTTTGATGTTGGAAGTGGAAAAGCCACGTCCAACCCTGAGTCAGGGATATCTAAGTTAAGTTATCGCTCAGGTGAGCAGCTTTTGTTTTGATCTGTTTTCTGTTGTATGCACTGTGGCAGTCTCAGTGCCTGGGACTGAATAAACCAGGCATAGCCTGTTTAAAGGAACAGTACGTGACGCCTCATCATTTAACCTACCCTAAAAGACCGTGTTCTAAACAGTCCCGGACAAACGACGGAGTCCCGGAGTAAGCCGTTTGTCACATATGGTGGAGAATGCGGGCAGAGCACTAGGGGGTCTGCGGGTTGAAGAACTTTGAAAGAAAAAAAAAAAAAAAAAGTTTTTTTCATCCTCTGCAAACAAGATGGAAGACGTGGTGGGTGCGCTGGTACGCAATGTCGCTGCCCAGAAAGACGCGAATGAAACCCAGCAACAGCTGTTAATAGCCCAGCAAGAAACTAATGCAAACCAGCAGCAGACGAATGCAGCCCAGCAACAGCTGCTAATAGCCCAGCAAGAGATTAATGCAAACCAGCAACAGGCGAATGCAAACCAGCAACAGGCGAATGCAAACCAGCAACAGACGAATGAAGCCCTGCAAAACGCGATTGCAAACCAGCAAGAGACAAACCGCTTGCTGAGAGAGGAGCAACAGCGGTTCGCTCAGGGCTTACAGCAGGAACTCGAGATCCTGAGGGGGACTATCAGTAACCTTCCACTGGCAGCGGCAGCCCCAGTTCCGAAAATGACCAGGGCAAGCCACTACCTTCAGAAGATGGGACCCTCGGATGATGTGGAAGCCTATCTTCTCACGTTTGAACGCACGGCACAGAGAGAGGGATGGCCAGAAGCTGAGTGGGCTGGTCTAATCGCACCCTTCCTAAGCGGCGAACCCCAGAAGGCTTACATTGATCTAGAGCCAGCCGAAGCTAACGTCTATGCAAAATTGAAGTTCGAGATCCTCGCCCGCCTCGGCGTAACCACGGCTGTTCGCGCCCAAAGGTTTCACGCATGGTCCTTCACGATGGATAAAGCCACCCGAAGCCAGATGTATGACCTCATCCACCTCGCCCGGAAGTGGCTACAACCCGAGATCAACTCAGCCAGCCACATCGTGGAACGGTTGGTCATGGACCAGTTCTTGAGGAAACTTCCCTCTGCCTTACGCCGTTGGGTCAGTCGGAGTGACCCCCACAATGCGGATGAGCTTGTGGCCCTCGTAGAAAGGTACAATGCAGCAGAAGAGCACCCGCAACCCACAGTCGTGGAGCAACCCCACTACCCGAGGTTCCAGGACTCTTCCAGAGACGGTAAAAGGGTACCGGGGTTAAGGGGCGCTGAAGAGCGGCGACCACCTTCACGCAGCACCAGCAACAGTGGTTCGCACACTAAGGGCAATAGCCAACATGGGGAGCCGGGAAAAGGCTCTAAGTGGGACACAGACTATGTACCTAAATGTGTAAATTGTCATGAGAGGGGCCACACAGCAAAAATCTGCCCACTAAATGATGAGCCCATGCAATGCAACAGCGTGGAACCTTATTCGCTGTTGTCCCAATGTATGGGCCCTAGCCCAGAGGACCCCTTGAATAACCATCTGTGGGCATTTGTAAAGGTTAATGGTAAGAGGGTTCGGGCACTTCTTGACTCTGGGAGCATGGTCACACTAGTGTCCGAATACCTCTTGCCCATTAAGAAGAAACAGGGAAACAGTTCACAAAGAGTGGCAATTTGTTGTATACATGGGGATAATCATGAATATTCCACTGTTGATGTTTTTTTTGAAACAGAGTTTGGTTCTTTAGATTTCAAGGTGGGTATTGTACCCAAACTGGCACATGATGTGTTAATAGGGACCGACTTTCCCCATTTTCTAAAAATGTGGTCCCCCGCTCAGAATAGCGCCCAGAGTTCAATAGCGGACCATAACGAAGTATTAGAAGAAACAAATCCTTTCCCTTTTTCAGAAATGGAGGTTGACGAGGGCCCAAATAAGAAGGGGGAAAAGGAGGAGTGCTGTAAAATTCCCTTTCCCATCACTACTTTGGTAGGGAATACCCCAAATCAAGATGTTGAGCAGACACTTACCACCCCAGAACCGGATAAGACCCTCGCTGACCTAGAGGTCAGTCCTGGGAGTTTTAAGAAGGCCCAGTGGGAAGACCCCACATTAGCGGTAGCAAGGGGAAATATACGGGACCAGAATAGTACTCCTGGCCAACCAGATAGGTCACTTGCTTACCCCTACTTCGAGGTAGAGAACGACCTAGTATATCGGGTTGATAAAAGGAAATCAGTTACAACTAAACAATTGTTGGTACCACGGACATTCCGTAACGTAGTATTACACCTCGCACATAGTCATCCATTGGGGGGACACCTAGGGGTGGAAAAGACAAAAGAAAAGGTTCTCCGAAGCTTCTATTGGCCTGGGGTTCTGGCAGAAATTACGAATTATTGTTCCTCATGCCCAGAATGTCAGATCACCGCCCCGTTCAAGGCGTACCGCAGCCCATTGGTACCCCTTCCCATAATAGAGGTACCATTTGACCGGATTGCTATGGATCTAGTAGGACCCCTAATAAAGTCTGCTAGGGGACATCAGCATATATTGGTAATATTAGATTATGCCACCCGATATCCGGAGGCAGTTCCCCTACGTAGCACCTCAGCTAAAAACATAGCAAAAGAGTTAGTAGTTCTGTTTTCCCGGGTCGGGATTCCTAAAGAGATTCTATCTGACCAGGGAACACCATTTATGTCCCAAGTAACAAAAGAGCTATGTAAACTCCTAAAAATCAAGCATCTCAGAACCTCAGTCTATCATCCACAAACAGATGGTTTAGTGGAAAGGTTCAATAAAACCTTAAAGAGCATGTTACGGCGGGCGGTTGATAAAGATGGGAAAAACTGGGATTGTTTGTTACCGTACCTGTTATTTGCCATTAGGGAAGTTCCCCAATCATCCACAGGCTTCTCCCCGTTTGAACTATTGTATGGCCGACACCCAAGGGGCTTACTGGATATAGCCAAAGAGACTTGGGAACACGAGGTAACCCCTTACAGAAGTGTAATAGAGCATGTTGCCCAGATGCAGGACCGCATTGCTGCAGTCCTACCCATAGTGAGGGAACACATGGAGAAAGCTCAAGAAGCACAGAGGAATACGTATAATAAGGGTGCTAGGGTCAGAATTTTTTTTCCAGGTGATATGGTACTAGTTCTGGTTCCCACCGTGGAGAGTAAATTCCTTGCTAAATGGCATGGGCCATATGAGGTCTTGGAAAGAGTGGGAGAAGTAAATTATAAGGTAAGACAGCCAGGTAGGAGGAAACCTGAGCAAATTTACCATATAAACCTACTCAAGCCCTGGAAAGATAGAGAAGTCTTGGTAACCCTAGTACCCCCAGGTCCGTCAGAGAATCAAGAAACTGACCCAGAGGTTAGCATAGCTGAAACCCTGTCTGTTCATCAGAAACGAGAGGTTCAGAATTTAGTGAGAAGAAACAAAGAAATCTTCTCTATACGGCCAGGTAGAACTAGCGTAATTGAACATGACCTAGTCTCTGAACCAGGGGTCCGAGTTAACCTTAAACCGTACCGAATCCCAGAGGCCAAAAGAAAGGCTATAAGTTTAGAGGTTAAAAAAATGCTAAAACTAGGTGTAATTGAGGAATCCCAAAGTGGGTGGAACAGCCCTATAGTCTTAGTCCCAAAGCCAGATGGTACAACAAGGTTTTGTAATGACTACCGGAAACTAAACGCGGTGTCAAAATTTGATACTTATCCTATGCCCAGGGTAGATGAACTTGTAGAGAGACTGGGCAAAGCCCGATATCTCACAACCCTAGACCTAACAAAAGGGTACTGGCAGGTTCCCCTCACAGAAAGGGCAAAAGAAAAGACAGCCTTCTCAACCCCAGACGGCCTCTTTCAGTATAAGGTGTTGCCTTTTGGCTTACATGGAGCTCCCGCCACATTCCAAAGAATGATGGATAAAATTTTAAAACCACATACTCGGTATGCTGCCGCCTACCTGGATGATGTGGTAATCCATAGTGAAGATTGGCAATCCCACCTTCCAAAGGTCCAAGCTGTGCTTGACGCAGTCCGGTCTGCTGGACTAACTGCTAACCCCGCTAAATGCACTATTGGTCTGGAGGAGGCCAAGTATCTGGGATATTCTATTGGCAGAGGTTTACTCAAACCCCAAACACTCAAAGTGGAGGCGATACAAAATTGGCCAAGACCAGTTACAAAAAAACAAGTAAGGACTTTTTTGGGGTTAATTGGGTACTATAGAAGGTTTATTCCCAATTTTGCAACTAAGGCAACCCCACTAACTGACCTCACAAAAGCAAGAGGACCGCTAATGGTAAAGTGGTCCCCCAAAACCGAACAGGCCTTTAGAAGCCTGAAAGAAGCTCTCTGTGCCCAACCAGTGTTGGTCACACCTGACTTCTCCAAAGAGTTCGTAGTCCAAACCGACGCATCTGAGGTTGGGCTGGGGGCGGTACTCTCCCAGGAGTCTCAAGGTGAGGAGCACCCCATCCTTTATTTAAGTAGGAAACTAAATCCCCAGGAGAAAAATTACTCCATAGTAGAGAAAGAGTGTCTCGCAATAAAGTGGGCTGTAGAGACGCTCAAATACTACCTGTTGGGGAGAAAATTCCGGTTGGTCACAGATCATGCACCCCTTACCTGGATGTGTCAAAACAGGGAAAAGAATGCTAGAGTGACCAGGTGGTTCCTAAGCCTACAACCCTTTAAATTTTCTGTGGAACACAGGTCAGGGCACAAACATGGCAATGCTGACGGGTTGTCAAGGATGCACTCCCTAATATCCATGGTCGCTCATCCCTCGAGGTCTGAGCTGGGGGGGAGGATATGTGACAGAAACCAGGGGATGGTAATAAATTCCGTATATAGGGCTCCCAGGATACTAGACAGTTTCTATCCTGTTTGGCCTGGGAGTGCAGCCTTATAATACATACACTCCATCCCACAGTTTGGCAAGCGCTGGAACTGAGGGATGAGAGATCCAGACCAGAGTTTGTCTGCTGCCTGATTTCTGTCACCTGTCATGCTAATTAGGAATCAGGTATGAAAGACTGATTTCCTGTTTGCTCTGGTCTCCCCACAAGAGCCAGGAGGCTGGAAGGCTGCTGAACTACAGAGGGGAGAAGCCTCTCCCCCAAACAGGTTCAATCTTTCTGTTCATTTGTGTAAGACTGCAAAAGTACCGTGTTTTGATGTTGGAAGTGGAAAAGCCACGTCCAACCCTGAGTCAGGGATATCTAAGTTAAGTTATCGCTCAGGTGAGCAGCTTTTGTTTTGATCTGTTTTCTGTTGTATGCACTGTGGCAGTCTCAGTGCCTGGGACTGAATAAACCAGGCATAGCCTGTTTAAAGGAACAGTACGTGACGCCTCATCATTTAACCTACCCTAAAAGACCGTGTTCTAAACAGTCCCGGACAAACGACGGAGTCCCGGAGTAAGCCGTTTGTCACAATATATATATATATATATATATATATATATATATATGTGTGTGTGTGTATGTATATATATATATTGTGAAAGCTGTAAAAAAATGTTACAACAAATATTAAGTTATCAAATGAGTTTATTCAGTGTACACACAGCGGAGACAGCTTCAAAACAAAAGCTCTCTGCAGGTAATACGATATGAAATCCATTTATACCCTAAAAACTAAAGCTCACGCTCCTTTATGGGGTGGTTTGCGTGTCACTAAAATGACATCATCTTGTAATACATAACAAAAAATGAAATAATACATAATGAAAATGAGAAAGTCAGCTAAACTCATTATACAAAGCTCAGTAACCTTTACTTTACATACTGTACGCTGGGGTGCTGTGTAATACATTCTTTAAGGGGTTGAATGTGAGAAATGATTTATATCTCTGATTCCACCAGACACTCGAATGCTGATAAATCGATCCTAATTCTGATCTCACTTCTCAAGACTCCACCTGGCACTTAAATGTGAGAAGTCTCTCTAATTCTAATCTCACTCCTCAAGGCTGTATGCACCCTCCCTTCTTCTGCAGCTGGGCTGGCGAGGGCTGTTATCACTAAACATTGAGAGCGAAACATCCTTTAACCCACACTATAACTTTCATGCAGCTTTCATACAGACAGAAGACAAAATGGATGACACAAACACAGCACATTACAACATAAATGACAGACAAGGACTAGAACATTGACAAGATGTCTGAAAAAAATAGTAAGACAAAATGGTTGCTTAGATCCTAGTTCTGTTTTCTTCAGACCCCCCTTAATGTCCTTTTTTCGCAACTTTGTCAGTCCCTCCTCTTTGTTCTTAAAACATTGCTTTTGAGAATTATTGACATGATGTTAGTCCAGAGACACATATTGTTTTTTGGGGTGCTCCCTCATCAGATAATGCTCATTGGTATAAGTCAGAGGAAGAGGGTGCGTGCCCTTCACTGTCATAGTCTTATAAGGCACTGCGGCCAAACTATCTTCCAGAGTTAGAACACTGTACTTGGCATCTTCTTTCTTCAAGGGACTGCTGTAGCTTGGATCTGCAAACAATGGCATCAGCTCTGAAGAAGGTGAGGGGGTAGCACATTTGTGGATCATACCTTTGGAACAATGACACAAACATATGACAACAAGTACCACTAGTACACGCAGTAAAGCATTCAAAAGTTTCGCTCCCAGTGATAGTCTTGCTTGAATTTACCTTGCCACTCTGATCTTGGATGAAACACAGCACTGTTCTTTAATTAGGGTGCATACAACTCCTTTTGATGCTAAAATGTAATCTAAAGCCATTCTGTTTTGCAAGGCCATAAGCCTAATCTGATCCTGTTCTTGGTTTAGTGATGCAATGGCTGTAGTGGTGTGATTGAGGACATAATCTAACACATCTGTTAATGTATTGCCTGTCATATAGTAACCCAACTCCTACATTTGGAAATAAACAAGCCTAAAATTTTTCTTTCCATAAACTATTTTTCAGCCCTGAAATATTTGGTGTTTTTCTCTTGTTTCTGGTTGTTGGAGGCACTTTACCCATAAATTGATTGTTGTTCCCAGAGTGTAATACGCCCTTTAAAGGTGCTGGCTTAAAAATGGAAACATACAGAAAATATACACAAAATGGTACAAAAAAAATAATTTTGCAAGCGACCTTTCTTTAGGTATGCAGTTGCTAGATAAAGGAAATGGCATCTATTCCGTCATATATTTTGAGAATCAGCACAACATTCTAATACTGAGAATTGAGGGGGGTTGGTATCTGTGGAAGCGAATGCATGATCATCACCCCTGCACGCATAATATACATCATTCACTCAGAATATCAGAACAGACAAAATTTCTGCGATGGTCAAAATGGCTGACTCGTGATCCTTTCCTTGTGGCTGACACACGCCCCTGGGTGACTCCCCCTCCTCTCGGTGTGGGTGCAACACACTTCTGAATCAAAGTTTTGCTGCACATGACACATACATAGGGAGTGATGAGTACTGCCAAAACACATACAAGAGCATTCACAAGCCTCCCTTCCAGGGAACCAATCCACCCACCAAGGCCCAATTGTACATACATCCTAAATTCTAACTTAAACACACTCTAAAAAATAAATATATTGAGTCCTTAAAAAATAAAAAATAACAACATACGCATGGAGACTGAATGATTCACTACTTAATCACCCAGAGATTGAGAGAGAGATAAGATCCTCACTTAAGGACTATTTCTCCCTCAACGTGGGAACAGTCTCCTCTCCAGCAATCCTATGGGAAGCCCATAAGGCAACTATCAGAGGGAAATTTATTTCCATCGCATCCCACAGGAAAAAAGCCCGCCAAACGCTAATCAAAGAACTCACAGAGAATATAAAAGTAATAGAGCAAGCTCATAAAGCAAATCCATCAAAAAAAGTATACAAAACATTAATAGAAGCTAGAACAAAACTTAGACAAACCCAGCTGGAAGACGTTGAAAAGGCCCTCAAATGGACCAATCAACAATATTATGACAAAGGGAACAAAGCTGACAGACTATTAGCCAGTAAATTAAGAGGGATACAAAAAAGATCCCAGATAACGGCGATCAAGAGTAGGTCTGGAGAAATTCAATATAGTGAAAGCAAAATAGCAGCAGAATTTACTAAATACTACACAGAACTATACAACCTAAGAACTAAAAACGGCCGACCCGAACCGATAGCGTCAGAAACTATAACTCAATATTTAAATAAATGTCAACTCCCCTCACTGACGGAGGAGGAAAACACAGTCCTCAATGCTGAGATTTCAAAAGAGGAACTGGAAGAGGCGGTCAAATCACTAAAGCTCACTAAGTCTCCTGGCCCTGACGGTTTCACAAATGTCTACTACAAAAGATTCTTGCCAACCCTATCCACGCATCTGCTAAAAACATTCAACCATTTCATGGAAGGGAACCAAATCCCTCCAACAATGTCTCTAGCCAATTTGGCAATAATACACAAGGAAGGCAGAGACCCGATGCAATGTGGAAGCTACCGTCCAATCTCCCTCCTCAACAGTGATCTCAAGCTATATAGCAAAATTTTAGCAAACAGATTAAACCCAATATTACCGAGGTTAATCAACATTGATCAGGTAGGATTTGTTGCGGGGAGACAAGCCTCTGACAACACCCGAAAAATAATCGATATTATCGATCATGTCCACCTCACAGGCACCAAAGCACTACTGTTAAGCTTAGACGCAGAGAAGGCGTTCGATAGAATATACTGGCAATTTCTGGACCAGACTATGTGTAAATTTGGCTTTAAAGACACATACCTAGAGGGGGTCCGTAGACTATACCAAAATCCATCAGCAACGATAAAACTACCAGGGGGGACTAACCAAAGATTCGAGATAACTAATGGGACTCGACAGGGGTGCCCCCTGTCTCCTCTCCTCTTTGCGCTAACGATAGAACCACTGGCTTCAGCAATACGACTCAATAAAGACATCCAGGGAATAGATATTGGAAATAGGCAGCATAAAATTTCTCTATTCGCAGATGATGTCATCTTAACCCTCTCCAAACCCCAAACCTCATTACCCAACCTTCAAAAAGAACTCCGAGACTTTGGAAAAATCTCAGGATATAAGATAAATAATGACAAATCAGAAGCCCTGAACTTAAGTCTGCCAGAGCCAGAGGTGAAACTCCTCAAACTAAACTTTAATTACCGTTGGAGCTCCTCCTGTATCAAATACTTGGGAGTTAAGATATCGAGGACCTACCAATCACTATATAAACATAACTATCCGACCTTGTTCCATAAAATCAAACAAGATTTGGAAAAATGGGGAGGATATCAAATATCATGGATCGGGAGAATGATCTCGGTCAAAATGAATATACTCCCTAGATTATTATATTACTTCCAGACTCTCCCGGTCCACATCCCTGGCTCAGAATTGAAAAATATTCAAAAATCAATCTTCCATTTTATTTGGCAAGGTAAAAAACCTAGAGTCCCCAGGTCAGTTCTCTTGGCTTCAAGGGGGAGAGGAGGATTGGGAGTTCCAGACATTACAAAATACTATCTGGCCGCACAATTGAGACAGGTGGTAGTCTGGAACGCAAGCCCAAATCAATATTGCTGGCTGGATATAGAAACGCAATATGCAGGAACGCCTTCACTGCCGGCTTGCCTTTGGTCCCTGAGCAGGGAGGACATGCAAAATAACAAATTCAAATTAGGCCCAATGAGACACACCTGGGAGACCTGGACGAAAAGCAAACTCAAGTACAAGCTCACATCGCTACAATCCCAACTCATACCAATCCACAGAAATCCGAAATTTCCACCTGGCTGTGAGCCCAGACAATTTGACCAATTTCAAACCAAAAACATTAAAACGATTGCCGACCTCCTGAGCCTCGGGAAGTTCCTGAGCTACCAAAATCTACAAACCAAGTATGACATATTAGGACTGAACGTGTTCAAGTACCTACAAATTCGGCACTTTCTCCAAACATTATCCCCAACATTGGAATTTCCCCCTCTCACAGGTTTCGAGAGACTTTGCAGCGAAACAGATCACCAGAAAGGTCTAATAACACAAATCTGCACAGAGCTAGGAGGGACTACAGAAGTACCCACGCATGACTACATGCTGCATTGGGCAGCAGAATTGGATATAGTTATAGACCGAGAGGACTGGGAAAGTATTTGGGAAAATGCCTCAGGAACTTCCATATGTACCACAATCAAAGAAAACATTTACAAAATACTGTTCCGCTGGTATCTCACTCCAGTCAGAATAAATCAAATCTACCCACTGGCATCCGATCTATGTTGGAGAGGCTGCGGTCAAAAGGGGGACATGGCCCACATTTGGTGGACATGTCTGGAAATTCAGAAATACTGGGAAACAACACAAAAATTAATAGAGGAGGTCACAGACCTCAAAATACCTGTCGAACCGCTGACCTACCTGTTGGCCAGGCCCCTAGACTATCTGGACCGACCAACAGGAAAACTAGTCTCCTTCATCCTCACGGCGGCTAGGTGTGCGGTGGCAGCCGCCTGGAAGAAAGTGTCTCCCCCCTCGAAACAAACAATAATAAGAAGGGTGCAAGAAGTAATGGACATGGAGAGATTGTCTGCTTTCCTTAAGAGGTCTTCCACCTCATTTACAGCAATTTGGGACCCATGGTACACCTATTTGGCGCATATAAGACGAAACGCCCCCTAACAAACTAGAAGCCCAATTCACATTAAAGCCCAAACCAGAATCACCAAGGTTCTGGGGATCATGACCCCCCCCGCTATACCCTTTGTACCCCCTCCTCCCTCCCCCCCCCCACACCCTGCCCCCCCCTTCTCTACTCCCTCTCTGTTTCCATACTCGCGCCTCCCTGATGGACTTCGTGAGATCAAGGAGGCGTTGAGCCTTTTCTTTTCTCTTTTCTCTCAAGAAAAAGAAAAAAATGTACATTAGGCTGACATATTGTTTATACCGTACATACCATGTAATTGTTTAACTGCCTAATAAAAAAATTTTGGAAAAAAAAAAAAAATAAATGTTCTGATTAAGACAAGGTCTCGACCTGGTGTCTTACTTCCCTCAGGGGTTAATGGTCAGAGTTTTATTTTTACTCTTCAAAACATTAACTTGAAGCGGCTGTGCTTTGAGTGGAGCTGGATGAGCTTTACGTGAGCCACGTGGATCCAGGAAGAGAACTCTGGAACTTTAATTGCTGTATTGGTGGTAAGTATTACTTGAAATGGCCTTTTCATCTGGGATGAAGAGCGTGCTTTTGTAGGAAATGCTTGACCATTAACTCTATTTCAAGTAGGTGCACTTTCAACTTTGACCTGTAACTTTGACCTGTGCCTAGAGACTCAAAAAATGTATTAGTTGCATATAATACTTACTAATTGTTTTATTACCAATAACATAGTCCTTAATTCGTTCCTTTGAACTACTGATAGTCATAAGTCATCCCATAAGTGTCTCATAGGGAGATAATTTATACCTAGGAATAAATTCTTGTATCAATGTTTACTATTGTCTAGGCATCCTCATTTAGACAGAGGTATCCCCTATTAATGCTCCTCACATTTAAAACTAAGCAGCCAATGTGTACTTGACTTTGCTACAATCTAAGTTCCTAAGACTTTGGGCCTCATCCATTGCTAAACCAATTGCTTCCATAATCAACTCTATCCGGTCTGCGGGCCATATCCCTAAGACCTGGAAAACTGCCAGAGTTGTCCCAATCTTCAAAAGTGGGGACAAAAACACTGTCTCAACCTACGGGCCCAATCTCTCTTCTCCCAATACACACTTGCTCTCATTCATGCCTCACTGCCATCACCTCAGATGCAAATGGTGTCAGCCTTTTCATTTAATACTGACTAACCTTAAAACCCGCCCCACAAATCAAGCATCCCAATAGCCTGCACTCATGGCTATTGTCCCACACCCAGTCACTCCTGCCACCCATTGTTGCCAAGCACAGCCATCTACAGTATTTATTCCCTCACCTGTTGTCTCTGCAAATTCCACTCAAACCTTAGATTGTAAGCTCTTCGGGGCAGGGATTTCCTTTCCTATTGTCTGATTTTGCTGCACTTACTGTACTACTATAATTCCATGTACTGTATTCTTTGTGTAGTGCTGAGTACATTTTTGGCGCTGTATAAATAAAAATATACAATACAATACTATCCAAAGTCATGGACAAAAAATGTGTTCACTCCCAATTAAGCAATTACTATACCAAGACATATTTCCCTAGCTAATTCCAGTCTGGCTTTCATCCCAAACACTCCACTGTAAGTATTTTACAAAAAATGTGAAATGCCTTGTATATAATGTATACCCTGCTCATTTATGTAACTGCATTTGTAACTATGTATCACCTGTCATTTAATTCTATGCCCAGGACATATCCAAAAACAAGGCGACTCCATATGCACCACTTCCTGGCAAAACATTCTACAAATAAATAAATAAATTAGCAACTAGGATGTTTGGTTGCTTGAGCTGCAGCAGGATTAGAATTATATATATTATACAGTGATTTTGACAATAACTACTGCTTATAATAAAATGGGACACCTTTGGAAAAAATAAATGGTTAAAAGTTATAAAATACATCTCACATTCAGTTGATAGTCAAATGATTTTCTATAGGACTTCACACTAATTTCTTGTAATATAATCTCTTTGCAAAGGGCCGAGCACACGGCCTACTTTATATTTTTAAAGACACTCTGCATTATTCATTTGGCTAAAAAATATTTTCAAAGCCTGTTCCGGGCATAACGTCAACGAGCTTTCCTGGGCGCATTGCCTAATGACTGTGGACAGATAACATACCAGCTTCTCCCGTAAACTAACTATTAAACACTGGATTAGAACATTAACTCTGAGTTAAAAAATGGAGCTTTCTCCACAGCCCTAAAAACTACATTTTTTATGGCCTCCCAACAAAAAAAGGGGGACTTTTGTAATAAGGGTCAGATAACATATAACCATACAATATATAATTTAAACAGTACATGTGAGCTTTTACCAGCCTTTTTTGAAATATTCCCAAACATATCCTAATCCTATAGAAATGCAATTGACGTGTTTTTACTGGTTTACACACAAATAGAAATACAATACAGAACACAGACACAAAACTTCTCTCATACACAGGCAACCAACATCACAAAAATAACAAACAAAAGAAAAAGACAAACATTTCTCACCTATTTACAAAACAATTTCATCCTGCAACTAAATTAATAAAAATGTCCTTCTCTTTCTTTATTCTCCTACAGTAAATAACCTGAATTTAAAACTACTTTGATGGTCCGGAGTTTTTGAGTTAACTTTTGTATCTTTTGCACATGGCTCAAGCTGGAGAAAGGGGGGCGCGGTCTGTGCTGCTGTTATTCTGATTCTCTTTCTAGTTGACATTTGAGCAGAAGGAAAAATAATATTTTCTGGTTTAAAAGACCTATTAGTCTGGCCAGAACGAACAAACCTTTTAACATTTACCGGGCTAATTTATCACATGCCCATTCTTTTTCATTCTCTTTTACTACGGACACCTACACTCTCCTTCTTTCATTATAATGGGTGTACACCTTTTAGACTTTTGAACTTCATCGTGAGCAATTAATAATATTCGTGTTTTTGTAAGCATTTGCACGTTCTTGGATAGTGATTTGTGTACACATGTGATACTTAGCATGGTTTATCTTTCACACAGGTAATCATTCAGGAAAAATTTATTAGGGTATCAAATCCATCTGACAACTCTCCATTAAGGGCGCAACAATTTTAATTCACGGCACCGAATCTTGAGTTTGTATCAGGAAATGACTTATTATGGAAATGGAGGTTAAGCTTATGCTTGCACACCTGATTTCTGCTGCTTCAGTCGTCCGGGCTTGCCATGCATAACTTAAGCCACAAAAACCACATAAAATCCAAAGATTTATACTGCCACAGACACACACAGGGATTCAAATAAACTTTTTACATGAGGTGGTGTGTTTTTCACTGGGACTTGCATGTCTTTTTTCACTGGGACTTGCATGTGGTTTTCACTGGCCAACAAAATATATTTATATTGTCTCTTTTTGTTCTCTGTATTCATTCTTTATTATTTTTTTCTGCAGACACACAACCTTTTGAGAATTTTGGTTTCCCATTATTCTCCTGTTACAATAATAAAATGTAATTGATAATGTACAATTCAGCGTTACCATAATCAAATTTAATTGACAATGTACAATTCTCCTGATACAATAATCAGCGCAAGCTGATTACGTACAACTCGTTTGGCATGTTGTTGATCTGAATAGTGTAAATATGCAATTAAGGACCTGTCACGAGACTGTTCCCCAATCATATTCTCTCATAACTATACCAAAGAAAAAACTTGAATTACTTCAGCGGATTCAACCCAGTCCTGATAAACCTTATACTTTTATAACATGGATACAGAGCGATACAAATAAAACCTTTTGAAACAGATATCCATGAATGAACTCACTTGGTATGTAAATGACAAGACAGAGCAAATATACAATCAGGGACCCGTCCAGCTTAGACAACAAAAGATATATCACAACCCAGGACGGTTTTAAGACAATCCCTTAAGCATATAAACACTCCCTCTGATCACCAAAACACCAAAGCTTTTAACGGGACTCTCATTTTAGCCCCTAACAGCACCATACAACTCTTACACTTTAAAATGAATACAGGAACAGAGAATAATAAACTCACTTGAAACTGCAGATTTTCCGTCACTCAGAGGAAACACCCTTTAAGACCGAGCTCTCTACACATCACTCAAACAATTTAATCAGGCATTTTTGTAATAGGCAGCCATTACCTTGATTCTTATGAGCGCTCAAGTTTGAGTGATGGAGGAGTGGCCTGTCCAGGTGCTCTGCATCCGAGATATTGGAAACCATCCTCTGCTACCAAAACTGTGAAAGCTGTAAAAAATGTTACAACAGATATGTTATCAAATGAGTTTATTCAGTGTGCACACAGCTCTCTTCAGGTAATACGATATGAGATACATTTATACCCTAAAAACGAAAGCTAACGCCCCTTTATGGAGTGGCTTGCGCGTCACTAAAATGTCAATTTTGTAATACATAACAAATAATGAAATAATACATAACAAAAATGAAAATGAGAAAGTCCGCTAAACTCATTATACAAAGCTCAGTAACCTTTACTTTACATACGCTGGGGTGCTGTGTAATACATTCTTTAAGGGGTTGAATGTGAGAAATTATTTTTATCTCTGATTCCACCAGACACTCGAATGTTGAGAAGTCGATTCTAATTCTAATCTCACTCAAGGCTGTATGCATCCTACCTTCTTCTGCGCTGGGCTGGCAAGGGCTGTTATCAGTAAACATTGAGAGTGAAACATCCTTTAACCCACTATAACTTTCATACAGACAGTAGACAAAATGGATGACACAAACACAGCACATTACAACATAAATGACAGACAAGGACTAGAAGATTGACAAGATGGCTGGAAAAAAATACTAAAACACAATGGCTGCATAGATCCTAGTGCTGTTTACATCCGACCCCCCTCAATGTCCCTTTTTCTCAACTTTGTCAGTATATATATATATATGTGTGTATAAACACAAAAAAGAAAACCTCTAAAAAGCACTCAGACAAGTATATGCAAAAATAGTAATGGTACTTTATTAAATCAAAAAATAATGAAAGACACAAATTAAATGGAAATCGGTTTTTGTGGGTTGTGCTTGCCTGAGATTGCACTGCCTTGCCAATAAGGAGCTGAGTATCTTCCTTTGTTTCCCATCATTGTGATATATGTATTTGGGTCACTGAAGTACTTATTCAACATGTTTCCATATGATATGTATTATGTCATGGCAATAGGCTTACAGGTTTCTGTCATTTAATATCCTGCATATTGGTATAGCACACCTGTTATTTACTTCACAATATTGTATTTTGCTTAATTTTCAAGGGTAAATATTTAACTACCTTCAGCTCAGTATCATTTATTATGGCCGGACGGTCTTTTGTCTTCACTGTGGGAACTATGTTCCCATAGTGATCACTCACTTTTTTGATACTGTATCATTCATGCTGGGTTTACAATATTGTACTTTTGTGGTTTTTTTGGGGTTTATCTGTATGATTTTCTGATTTATTCAGTCAGGCAGGCTCTTCAGTCAGCTGTTTGTGTCTTTCATTATTTTTTGATTTAATAAATTACCATTACTATTTTTGCATATACTTGTCTGAGTGCTTTTTAGAGGTTTTCTTTTTTGTGTTTATATATTTACCCTTTCCTCTAGCACCGCCTAGCAGTTAACGTGTTTTCTGTGATTTCTTTCTCAGATTTACTTTTTCTGGTTAAGATAGGTTTAGACATTGCATATATTAATTGGCAGTTGATGCGGTATTCACCCCCTGTGTATGTTATATATATATGTGTGTGTGTGTGTGTGTGTGTGTGTGTGTGTGTGTGTGTGTGTGTGTGTGTGTGTGTGTGTGTGTGTGTGTATATATATATTTATATATAATCTGTATAGCAAATATCAACATTATACTTTTAATGAAGACATTGCTTTAAATTAAAACTCAATAAGCAACATACAGTATATAAAATGTAATATTTTATTTTTATATTTTATATTTGCATGTAAAATTACTAGTCATTTAAAGTTTTAAATACCTACATTCTAATTATTACAGGAAAAATAGGAATATTTTTTCATTGGTTTGAAGATTATATGGAAGATTTATCCAACTTTACCAGATTCAAAAATAGCACTGAAATTAGCAAAAGAGAACACCAGTTGAGTGCAACTCACAGTCATGCTGTCACCCCTGTGTACACA
Organism: Ascaphus truei; assembly: GCF_040206685.1. Lineage (NCBI taxonomy): Eukaryota > Metazoa > Chordata > Amphibia > Anura > Ascaphidae > Ascaphus > Ascaphus truei. The sequence goes on from NC_134494.1 coordinate 4,652,651, forward strand.
CACACGCAACCACATACACTGGGATCAGGTCGGGAGGAAAAGGGTTAATTGCATTTACATGTTTATTGCCCTTTGTCCCCTTTCCCGCCTTTTCAGGCTCCATTTTGCAGCTCATCCATAGGCCGCCATTGAAGCCCCATGCAAGTCAATGGGAATTTCAATGGTTTGGGCCCGATATCATAGAAGACCTGCAAGTGGCGCCCGAGAGGAGGAGCGGTGGTTCCCCATTGAAAGTGAATGGAGTAATGCATTTCAATGGGGATTCCTTGAAGCCGACCTCCGAAGACGAGCTGGCAGCCAGCCAAACCGCAAGAGCGGAAACAATGTCTAAAAAGTGCTTTGATCAGGTCTCGGTCAAGTTCACGTCCAATTGGCATGGGAACTTTTGTTCTAGGGCACCCAGAAATAACATTTGTTTTGCCCCTGGCCCCTAGGAACCCCCTCACTCAACCCCAACCGGGACCGACAGTTAATGGCGGCGAGAAAGGGTCGCGCCGGCCACGAGGGTCGCACCATTGTCCGCAGTGGCAGAGAAAGCCGCGTGGCTTTCAAACACTAAGTCCAAAACAGTGTAAACTAAAAACCCATAACTCCGGTTCTGTGGGGACCAGAGGGCTGGGATTTGGCCAGAATGTAGTCACTGCTCCGGCATGACTGCATGGCAATTTCCAGCCCTCTCCCCTCAACCGAACAGAGTAGGGTTAACTGTGAAAAAGTGTGTGTGTCCCATTGACTTCAATGGTAGCGGAGGTCCCATTGAATCCTATGGCGGCGCCGGCCCATGCATTTCAATGGAGGAAAGCAGCGTGGCTTTGAAACGGCTAAGTCCAAAAGTGTGTAAAGTGAAAACCCATATCTCCGGTTCTGTGAGTACCAGAAGGCTGGGATTTGGGTAGCATGTAGTCCCTGCTCCAGCATGACTGCATGGCAATTTCCAGCCCTCTCCGATCAACCGGACGGAGTATGGGTAAATGTGAAAAATGTGGTTTTTCCATTGACTTCAATGGCGGAGTTGCTCCATTAAAAGCCTATAGCAGCGGAGCCCATTGATTTCAATGGAAGAGTGAAATGCAGTGATTTCTTTTAGCGTAGCAGAGAATCCTGCATTAAAGTTAATAGGGGATTTTAACTTGGTTTTGGTATCACCGGTTCTGGGGGTCGTGGAAGGCTGATATTTGGCCACTATGGCAAGGATCCTCCGGCATGAGGACCTGGCAAATTCCAGGCAGGTCAGACCCACAGAACAGATTATTTTAATATATGTTTAATATTAAAATGTTACTCTGCATCCCTGGTATTTCTAAGCCCGTGAAAGCCACTGACCCAGAAGGAATGTTAATTGCCACATGGCATCAGGGTGTCTGAGGGAAAGCCATGTATGAAAGGCTCACCGCCCTGGATTGAGTGTTCTAGGACAAAGAAGAGCAGGATATGGGTATTTGTGTAAAGTTTTGTGTTTCTCACCTTGAGACAAAGGTTTTCCTGTCAAAGGCAGACTAGGGGACGCCAGTCTTTTGGGAGGGGGGCTGGGGAAATGAGCCCCATATTAGAATAATGCCACCCCTGTGGGCAGGTACTACCTTGCTTCTCACGTGAGGTGGCAAGGGGTAATTGGGTGGAGGTAATTGGGAACCAATACCTGGCACCCAATGTTAGGGTATAGGTCTTGAATCCCATATAAACGAGTGTAAGCCCTATGCCCAGTGTCTTTGTTACTACATCTACTTGTTACCTGATGCCTGAATGACTTGCCAATCCTGTACCTGATTGCTTCATTGTCCAACCCCTAAGTAAGTGTTCATATTGTGTGTGTTATTTGTATATCTTGTGTGTTCACCTTTTTCAAGGAATAAACTATATTTATCATATCATAGTCGCATTCGATTCAACCCAGAGATATTTTGGTGTATTATTATAACCTTGCACAAGCTCCCGTGACAATAACAAATGCAAATATACTGTATAACTAACAATCAAGGTGGGATAAATGTGCCAATGTGCTGATGTGAGGTGAACACTATACTATAAGTGACCTAAATACCCATAAACTAAGATGGGAATTAGGTGATATTGCGGTGGATAATAGTTATAAAAATGTCAAATAAAATAATGTCCATTGATACGTAACAAAGTTCAACGGGTATAAAAACCACAGAGTGTCCTCCGGAGAACCAGGCTGCTTTCTCCAAGGATAAACCAATTCCTATGATACACCTAAAAGAGAAAATGCACACTCCTAGTGTAAAAGCAACATCTTAATATATAAAATCGAAAGGTTGGTACTAGCTGCGGTGAATCTGATTGGTCCGTGGCCACCCCGATTCTCATTGGCCAAGAGATACGCCCCACTGTGACACACCTCCCACACGACTCTCATTGGCCAAAAGTTACAATGACATCACTGACACACACCTACTTCACTCTCACACACTTGCACTGACAGCATACGCCCACAGAACCCCTGCGGAGTCCTTGGTAAGTTTACAACACACACACACACACACACACACACACACACACACACACACACACACACACACACACACACACACACACACACACACACACACACACACACACACACACACACACACACACACACACACAGTCACTGTCATCCCACACATATAGTCACTGTCATCCCACAACTCACAGTCATGCTGTCACCCCTGTGTACACACACACACACACACACACACACACACACACACACACACACACACACACACACACACACACACACTGTCAACCCACACACTCACACTGACCACACAGTCATCCCACAACTCACAGTCATGCTGTCACCCCTGTGTACACACTGCTTACTCCCCTGTAGCTAACACTCATGCTTACTCCCCTGTGCACATGGCCGGACAAACGCACACACACGACGACACTACCTGTAGCCCTGCACTCTACCTTTATGCCTTACTAAAAACACATATATTACAATAAATATATTAAAATAATGGCGTGCGCAGTTTTAATTTCTATTACACAAATGGCCGCACGTACCTTCACCTACGCACTCTTTATTAACTTTCTAAAATGGCCGCCACACCAACTTACAACATGTACCTTACATTGACATTATACAATGTCCCGCTCCCTCCCCTGCGCTCATTCACATCCCTTCCCGGCGCTCACTCACCTCCCTCCCCGGCGCTCACACCCTCCCTCCCCGGCGCTCACTCACCTCCCTCCCCGGCGGGGGGACAGGCGGTGGGCAGGCAGCCTGCAGCTGCCTCGCGGCGCCGAGTGCCTAAGATGGCGGCGCCCGGAAGGAGAGGTGACATATCTGTGTGTGTGTGTGTCACTGTGTGTGTGTGTGTGTCACTGTGTGTGTGTGTGTGTCACTGTGTGTGTGTGTGGGGGACACTGTGTGTGTGTCAGACACTGTAGGGTGGGGACCGGAGCTGCGCATGGGGGGGGGGGGGGAGGAGCGGAGAGAGGGGGGAGCGGAGAAACATACAGGGGGAGTGGAGAAGAGGGACCCGGAATATTTTAAGCAACCCCCCCCTCTCCTGTCTACTGTCCCCCCCCTCCTGTCCACTGTCTCCCCCCTCCTGTCCACTGTCCCCCCCTCCTGTCCACTGTCCCCCCCTCCTGTCCACTGTCCCCCCCTCATGTCCACTGTCCCCCCTCTCCTGTCCACTGTCCCCCCCCTTCTGTCCACTGTCCCCCCCCTCCTGTCCACTGTCCCCCCCTCCTGTCAACCCCTCCTGTCCACTGCCCCCCTCCCTCCTGTCCACTGCCCCCCCTCCTGTCCACTGTCCCCCCCCCCCCATTCCTCCTAGCGGGAAATTTAACTCACGGGCAACGCCGGGTCTCTCAGCTAGTAATTCAATAAAATAGGAAACTCTTCAATCATCTCACTCACACACACCAGATGATTTGAAAGCATGTAAGAGATAAATCTCAAACACCGTCACTGCCACCATAATGGTGATGATGCCACCCTGCTCCTGGACGGTGATGGTGCTTCCGAATACTGAAACATGGGAAACGGAACTGGTAAATCAATGATCTGATCATCTGATGAAGTTGTAGTCGCAACGAAACATGTAAGGAAAGTTCGAGGATAATCTCTATCACACGGTGAGACTTCACTGCGAGACTACGCCGAATGCAAACCAGCGGGGAACCCAATACAAGCGTTGCAAATCACCGGAGGACAACCTTCTAAAGGTGCCACTACCAGTTCCGGTTTCCAATTTCCAGTATCCGGAAGCACTGTTGACATCCAGGAGCACTGTGGGCATCATGGCGGCAGTGACGGCGTTTGAAATTTATCTCATACATACTTTCACATCATCTGGTGTGTGTGAGTGAGATGATTGAAGAGTTGTCCTATTTTATTAAATTATGTTGATTTTACTCTAGGATTGTGTGTTTTCTCTTTTTTCATATATATTAATATAATTACATGTACACGTGTACAAACACATGCAAGCCAAGAAAAAAACAGACACTCACATGACTAAACCATAAAAATGAAACAGTCTTAATTTAAAGCAAATTTTCCCAGGAGATATTGTTACCAGCACTGGACACTTCAAATGGTGAATAAATATAGGATTATTAAACAATCCAGCACAACTTGGCCCAGTGTTTTGGTGTTGTTTGATCAATAAACCTTTATAGATAATATGACAAAGATTAGTCACAGCACAGATTTAAGAAGTTTATTGGAATTCTTTCAGACATCACTGACACATCACAAGAGGAGGTATTAATGGATCTATCTATACTCTTATTCTGAGTATATCTATAAACTAATAAGGAATACACTACACTGTATAATACGTATTTATACACTGATAATTAAAATGCTGCACTGTATAATAATCCTGAGTGTCACGGGAGACCAGGACTAATACCAGGGATCAATATCGCCAGACCGAAAGATGAGAGTTTATTAAATTAATTTATTGGAAAACATTAATCCAAAACTATATATATATATATATATATATATATATATATATATATATATATATATATATATATATATATATATATATATATATACACACACACAACACGCATACCCAACTAGGGATACCCTGCAGGGACCTCCCTAAGGAGATTTCCCCTGTTATCCTCCACTGCAGTGTTTACAGGAACTGGTCTAGGACCTGACTAGACTGGATCTCCTGCCTGAAACCAGTACAGGTACTGGCAATGCAGCTGGAATCCTCTCAGCCAAGAAAGAGAGCTGACAGCCTGAACTGAAGCTATGAATGAAGCTAGATAAAGATCTCCCTCCCTACCATTTTATAAACAACCCATCATATTGCAACATTCAGTTGTGAGTGAGTATAACTCAGCAATATCTCATAAGCCAGTCCTGATACCATCCCCCATACCATCGCGGGAGACTCAGGGATTCTGTAAGCCAGCAGGTGCACCACACTACACTTCATGTAACAGGGGTCAGTGTCCACAGAAGTGGGTCAATATGAGATGGGCCCGGGCAAACACCGTTACATTTGGTGGGGCGCTGCTGAGAGGCAACAGGACAGGGTTTCAGCTAGGCGAACTGATGTAGAGATATGTATGCTTCCAGAAAAGTGCTGCGGAGAGGAGGGAGCCTAGGGGTAGTCAGGGGTAGGATGTCTACTCACAAAGCACACCCTAGATGCCCCTGTATGGTGTGATATAGATCGGGGACAGGGCTATTGCTGTGTGGTCACCTTGAGGCGTGTAGTTGTTTGATGCCTAGGGGGTAGCCTGTTAACATGGTCAGGAACTTCTGGTATGGGTCAACGCTATGTGTAACCGACAATAGGTGACGGGTTAAGTACAGTGGGGCTGATCCTAAGTTCTTCTAGCCAGTAACCAGACTATACACCGCAGAGCACTTACACTGGACTGATACCGTGTGCAGCATGCACAAGAGAGAGTTTAGCCTAGCATGAGGTAGTGCATTACAACTGAGGCATATACACTTGAGATACATGTAGATGTGCACGCTGGCATACTTTATTGCATCAACATGGTGGCTGCCCAGCAGAGGAGCACCATGTGCGCAGTGAGAAAAGAAATAAAGATGGCGCTATGTGTGATGTGGTCCCGCGCGGTGCGGAGAGCCCAAAATGGCGGTTCGTGCCAGAAATGAGAATCGCACGTGCTGTGTGGACAGCGGAGGAATCGCGTGTGGTAACGCCTATAATGAGTAGGCTGTGGAATGGCGCAAAAGCTATGGCCGCACACTTTTTGTCCTGCCTGAATTCTCTGTGTGCATCAGAGGAGGATATCTGTGAGGACATTGTGCTAGTGTGTGAGAGGGCGGATGACATATCTGATTGCCAGTCGGTGATTACTACGCAAGTTGAAGCTACTGTGAGTATGGATTGCCGAGTGATCCAAAATGGCGGCTCCCGCCAACCTGGGAGACCGCGTGGGCTGTGTGCAGAGAAGAATTTTGCAGGGACTTGGCTGGGAAGTGGAGCGAAAGCCGTGACTGCGCCCCCCTGGGATGTGACAGGCTCAGAGCCGATTTTCGGTCCTGACGTGCAGCTGAGTGACCCACCTCTAAACTCCACCAGAGGGAGGGGTCACTGCATGAGCCAATCAGAGCAAGCTACCTTGAGTGAAGGAGGAATCGGATGTGAGCTTCCTCTCCTTCAGTTGCGCAAAGCTGGCGAGCGAGAGAGACTGTTGTGTCGTGTGTCTCCCTTATCCAGCGCAACTATTGACATTAGTGTGGCGCACTTTGATATTCACACCTATCAACTTCCAGGAGCCTTCCTGGTAGTGAAGACGGGTGGAAGAGAAGTTCTCCGGTGTCTATGCATGCAGTGTAGACTACCGGGAGGCGAAGCCTGTACGACGGCGAGATGCCCACAGTGCGGGATCCACTACTTGTGGGCCGTGGAGGCATTTGTACCGGGGCACACGGAGGCGAGAGGAGATACAGCCAAGCTGACATCTGTGAAACCTCCAAAGATTAAAGAGGAGATGGCGGATTCCAGAGAATGGGAATCGCTACTGATGGGGGAGCCAGAGAAAATGGGCGTGGAGGCCTGTGCCCTTAGCGGGAACACGGAACCTCACTGTCAGTCCCCTGCGGAGGTACCCTTACCCTCATCGGCATCATCCTCGTCGGACGACGAGAACGTGAGCGGTGCATCGGTGGTGATGCGCCTACTGGCAGACCACTGCAGCGGTGCTGTGGAAGAAGAGCGGCTTACCTGTGACCTGGGCCCGCTACACATTGACATCCCTCTTCTGCAAGCGCAGGTGCGACCAGAGCTGCGGAAGAGTCCCACGGCTGTGGCGACTCCCAGTGCGGCGGAGGGACATCCAGAGATGAGACCGGAGGAAGAGGAACCCATTGCAAGCCAGCGGATTGGTGTGAAACCTCCTTACTCCCCACAGGCTCCAATGGAGGTGGCCGTAGAGAAGGCCCCGACCAAGGCCCAAGCTGAGCTGAGAAGCGTCGCTTGACATCCGGTGCCTGACGTAGAGGAGGAAGTTCAGGGATGGGACGACCCCACCCAAGATGGTGCCACCTCGCGAGAGGATGATGACGTCACTTCCGGTATCACCAGTGGAACTGACCGGGAGCATCCGGCAGCGGCGCTGAGCAGCAACCGCCTATCACAGCAGGATATGGACAGATACCGGCAGGCTATGCGAAGCCATGGAGGAAAAAGGGTTGGTGAGTCTGCCACACCCAGTGCTACGACTGGTCGTGGCATCGCCAAACTGTTAGTTTACCTACCCAAGAGCAAGAACACTTCCCCATTCCCCTTGCCCAGTGCCAAGGCCAATGCCCCTGCCCCTATCCCTGTCATGTCTTCTGTGGGGTCACTTTCAAGCCAAGGGTGGTCTGGGGAGTCACGGGACACATCGGAGGAGCGGCCTGTGTCGGCCATGGACTGGGGGGAATGTATTTTTTCGGATGAGGGAAGGAAGTAGTACCATATGTTAAACTGCCCAAAATGAATCCCACATTTATACCCACATATTTCGAGGGAGGCCTAAGCATTATGGGGCCTCTACCCATTCTAGTGCCACCTCTGGTGTTTCATCTGGTGGGGATAATGAAGGGTCTGATACTGCACTAGTGGTAAGGGAGCTGTTATCGGGGCATAGTACCAAGTGATGGGCTCTATTATATGAAGGATATTCGGCCTTCTTGAACCGCACGTGGCTCATTTTGAAGAGGGGAGATGTGGTGGATCATTGGTGGGATGTGGGGTTGTACTCGGCTGAGGAAGCCCAAGATTAGCTGGTGAGGAGATGGTATGAAATACAGGAGGGAATAGTTGTGCCAAAGGGGGCTTCTATATTGTATGATGTTTTTGCACCAGAAGAGCCTCTGTCTTGGGTACTGCCAGGCAAGGCAGGGAACAAGAAGTTTGTCAGGATAAGCAGAGCAGAAAGAGCCATAGTGGCCAGATATAAGCAATCTCATGGGTTTGAGTACCCTTATGTTCCTGAACCCATTATGCAGGAGATTGAGGATAATAGGGACACTTGGCTAAGGGAAGACGTAGAGGATTATCTAAAATCAAAAGCTAGTCACTCTGCCTACCGCACAGAAGAGAGGGTGTGCTATTTGTAGCGCATTGGAGCGTAGGCCGGAACACTTATAAGCATAAGTTAGAGTACCGACCAGAGAGCGGGTCGCCCAGATCTTATTTTATCACTATTGTAGATCACAACGGGCGAGAGGTGAAGAAACATGATCCCAGGCATTATTATGAATCGGATTCTCCATAGGGAGTAGTCCTAGAATGGGAGGGTTGCATTTGAAGATGTTTCTGTGTACAGTAATGCACTTATGATGTATTAATGTATCTGTATTTTTGTATTTTGTATTGATTATAAATTGTTATGTTTTGCAGGTTGTTCATTTTAAGGAAGGCCCAGCAAATTTAGGACCAAGTGGGGACCATTGGCTCCACCAGAGGGAGAGTGTAGCCCTGGGTAGTTTTGGGGTTACATGCCTTTCTCCTCCTGTGCAAGGGCAGGGCAGGTTGCCAGGAGTAATAATGGGGGTTTTTCCCCTCCCCCATGTGTTGTGTAGTATCTGGTGAAGGTAGTGTCATCAGGCTCTGTGTCCATTTACAGTGACACAGGGGTGATGCCTATTGGAGCTATTTCATGCACAACACTTCCTGTATTTAGGAGTGTCTCACCCCACCTGAGTGATACTGGTCTGACCCAGCAAACTGTCAAGGCTTTGGCAGCTTTTGTGGCCCTCCCTTAGGGGCGAGGTGTGGGCAGGCTATTCCTCTTACTCCATCAGGGAGTAAGGGAAGAGCAAGGACAGCTTCTAGGGCCCTGACTAGGAGTGAGTGTCCAGGAACTTCCTTTGGGTTGGCAACCTGAGATGATCGGCTAGAACACTGACCGCTGTGATGGGCGGCTGTCCATGCCTGATGATAATAAAGGATGCCAAAGATAAAGAACGCTTCTGTCCTGATTGTGGAGTCATTTGGGAAGATTGTGCACAAAGAGGTTCTCTTTCAGAGAGTCCTCCCTACTACGCTGGGGGTCTGGAAGAGATGGAGGCGCTGTACCATGAGTGAGTATAACTCAGCAATACCTCATAAGCCAGTCCTGATGTCATCCCCCATACCATCGCGGGAGACTCAGGGATTCTGTAAGCTAGCAGGTGCACCACACTACACTTCATGTAACAGGGGTCAGTGTCCACAAAAGGGGGTCAATATGTGTTGGGCCCGGGCAAACTTTGTTTACACCCAAAATTACTAAAGTGTAGAGGCAAAAGGAATCTTTGCCTCTAAACACTTAGACCGGCCGGTCTGAGGCACACATATATTAACCCCCTATGGAAGATAGGTGTGTGATGATGCTTAAGCCCCCGGACGAAGCAGGTGGCGAAACGTGCGCATCGGTGCTTTTTGTCTGCAGAATCTGGTGGTGCCATCAGCTGTTCCAGTTCTCCGTACTGCATTGACATGATCCACGCTCACATTGCGCATTGTGGCGGTTGAGGCTGGACTGCTCTCTACCCTCGAGTACTTCTCCAACTGTGGACTTGTTGCTATTCACCCTACGGACTTGTGCTAAGTACCTCATACCCCTCTATACGGCTTTGTTCATTGTCTTTTGCCACTTAGTTACCCCTCTGTGTGTGCCTTATCAACTTCAACTGTTATTTTGCGGTTCCATGCGTGCATCATCACACACCTATCTTCCATAGGGGGTTAATATTTGTGTGCCTCAGACCGGCCAGTCTAAGTGTTTAGAGGCAAATTATTACCCACATGTAGCTGCTGCAGATTCCGCATACACACTTCCTGGTAAGCGGATGACGTCAGTGCGTCTTGAAGGGATCTTGAAGAAGTCACTCACGTGACGAAACGTGTCAAAGGACATCGTGACGCATGACGCACTGACGTCATCCACTTACCAGGAAGTGTGTATGCGGAATCTGCAGCAGCTACATGTGGGTTAGAATTGCCGTTTTTGTCGGATACAGAGTGAGAGGAGAGAGGCAGTTTTAACTGCATTGCTGGGGTGGCGCTCCTACATTGTGTTGTGTGGACATTCCTTCTGTGACGCTGACTGTTCCATCCAAGAGCCACAAGTGCCAGTCCTTTGGATTCAGCTATACCACCACTGAAGTAGAGAACATCATCCCTCCCCTCTTCTGACCTGATGACATCTTATACTGATAAGTATCTGCCTTGTACACCCACAGCACAGCATTACTGCTCTGACTACACCCTGGCTGCACCTTCCCCTTTCCACAGATCCTGGAAGCTTACAGATTGTCTCCCATGAATGTTTTTATATATTTGAAGTAAGTGCATGTCCTGGCGGCCTCACTTGAATTTGAATAAATTTGTGTCTTTTACAACAGTATTATGCTATGGAGCTGGTGCTTCTTTTTCTTTTGTTTTATATATATATATATATATATATATATATATATATATATATATATATATATATATATATATATATACAGTTGTCGACAAATCACCAAAAAATCTACTCACCAAACAAAAAAGCTACTCACCACCTAGTACCACCCACAATCCAACCCTAGTCCTGCCCCCAGCCCCGCCATAGTCCCGCCCCCAGGCCCGTTTTAAAAAATAAAATAAATTGAATAAATTCCTAGTAAGAACATTTGTTTTTGACATAAGTTTATTTATTGTATTACATTATACTACAATTGGTCCTTGTTATCTGTGTGTATGTGGGATCTTACCTGATCCGCAGTCCAGGTACCCTCATTCCAGCAATGTTATATGTTGGAGGGGAGGTGTTCCCTACCTGTCTTCTGGGTTAGGGGGAATTCCGATGTCTCCCATGTGAAACTTGAGAGTCAGATCTGGAAGAAAGCAGTATAGGTTATTTCGGTGTAGGTATAGGCCAGTTAAGAAATATAGGGTAAATAAGATATCCAGGTCCAGAGTGTGAGACAGAGACAGTGTGAGAGAGAGACAGAGTGTGTGTGTGTGTGAGAGAGAGACAGTGTGTGAGAGAGAGAGACAGACAGACAGAGTGTGGGTGAGAGAGACACAAAGTGTGAGTGAGAGAGAGAAAGAGCAACAAAAGAGGGGGGTGTGAGAGGGTGTGTGTGTGAGAGGGTGTGTGTGTGAGAGGGTGTGTGTGTGAGAGGGTGGGAGAGAGAGGGTGAGGTGGAGAGAGGGGTGGAGGGGGAAAGAGAGAGAGGGTGAGGGGGAAAGAGAGAGAGGGTGAGGGGGAGAGAGAGGGGGGGAGAGGGAGAGAGTGAGGGTGAGGGGGAGAGAGAGAGGGTGAAGGGGAGAGAGAGAGGGTGTGAGAGAGAGGGTGTGAGAGAGAGAGGGTGTGAGAGAGAGGGTGTGAGAGAGAGGGTGTGAGAGTGCGAGAGAGAGGATGTGAGAGAGAGAGGGTGTGAGAGAAAGAGTGGGTATGAAAGGGAGAGGGTGTGAGAGAGAGAGGGTGTGAGAGAGGGTAAGAGAGATAGGGTGTGTGTGAGAGAGAGGGTGTGAGAGAGGATGAGAGAGATGGTGAGAGAGAGAGATGGTGAGAGAGAGAGAGAGAGGGTGTGAGAGAGAGAGGGTGTGAGAGAGAGAGGGTGTGAGAGAGAGAGGGTAAGAGAGAGAGGGTGTGAGAGAGAGTGAGAGGGTGTGAGAGAGAGAGAGGGTGTGAGAGAGAGGGTGTGTGAGAGAGAGTGTAACGCCTGTATGCCCGCAGACCTGGCCAGTCCCCAATACTGAGGTGGGCAAGGGTATAACACACACCCACAGCAGTGAGGGCGTTCCCGGAGTGTGGTAAGTTGCCGGGCCTGGTGAGAATGGGTAAATCGTTATACTTGCTGAGTCCAGGGTGCCAGAAGTTGGGAGAGTAAATGTCCAAGTGCCTGGAGTCAGGGGCAGGAGAAAGCAGCGTAGTGAGGTCCAAAGCAGAGTCCAGGGGTAGCGAGGTACACGTAGTCAAACAGAGCCAAGATCAATCCAAAGGAATCCAAACAGGGGCAGGGACAGGAACCAGAGCTGAAACAGGTAACAGAGCTTGGCATAGACACTGCACACAGGAGCTACAGAAAAGCTATGCAGAGCAAGGAAGGAGAGGGCAGAGTGGGGTTATAAAGGAAGGAGGGCCAATAGAAGCAAGGGGTGGAGCAGAGGTTTGTCTGGGTACTTGCAGGGATAGGTCCAGGTGAGCAGGGGAGGAGACAGGGGTGTAATCCAAAGCAATCGCATGCAGCCAACAGGGGGCGGAGCCAGCAGTGCGAGAGGGCTGGTAAAACGATCGGTGCATGAGCCTTCTGTAAAGCTGCTGTGCGCGCGCCCTGATCGCGTGCCTGGGCGTGCGGCGTGCGCCATGGAGTAACGGCTCGGCGTGGAGGAGGTGAGAGACCGAGGGAGCGGTGAACCGGGGCAGCTAACCGCAGTGGGGCCTGAGGTGACGGGGACACGCTGAGAGGCGTGTGTCCCCCGATCCGTTACAGTACCCCCCCTTGAGGATCGGACTTCGGACGATCCTCCCAAGGTTTGTGAGGAAATTTCCGACGAAATTGTTTGAGAAGAGATGGAGCACGAAAATGATGAGAAGGTACCCAGGAGCGTTCCTCCGGACCATATCCCTTCCAATGAACGAGGAACTGAAGTCTGCCCCTAGACCAACGAAATTCAAGAATGGAATGGACTTCAAATTCCTGCTGTCCTTGTATTACGATGGGATTGGGTCTCCGAGGCCCGTCCGAAAATGGGCATTTTGGACAAAGGGTTTCAGCAGAGGCACGTGAAATACAGATGGTATCTTCATGGTGGGAGGAAGCAAAAGTCGATACGCTACTGGGTTGGTCTGTTAGAGGACCTTGAAGGGACCCAAGAATCTAGGAGCCAGCTTCTGAGAAGGAGTTTTGAGCTTGATATTTTTTGAAGATAGCAAAACTCTGTCTCCAGGTTTGTATTCTGGGCCCACCTGACGTCGCTGATCTGCTTGCGTTTTTTGTCTTTTAACGGACCCTTACAAAGCTCTTTGAATCTTTTTTCAAGAGTTTTGTAGATTGGAAATGTTAGTATCTGCTGCAGGAACACCAGAGGGGAGGGAGGAGAGGGGAAGGCTGCTGGGGTGGAACCCATAGTTAATGAAGAAAGGTGACTCATGCGTGGACTCATTCTTCAATGAGTTAATAGCGAACTCTGCCCAGGGTAATAGATCCACCCAGTTGTTTTGAGATTCTGACACAAAGCATCTGAGATACTGTTCCAAGGTCTGATTCATTCTCTCCGTCTGGCCGTTGGTCTGCGGGTGATAACCCGAGGAAAAGAGAATGGAAATGCCAAGTCTCTGAGAGATCGCTCGCCAAAACTTAGAAATGAATTGAGTACCTCTGTCTGAAACAATGGAAAGAGTGGCATGCCGTGTAACCTGAAAATTTCCTTCGAAAAAATGTCAGCCAAGGTAGCTGAATTGGGAAGACCCTTGAGGGGTATAAAGTGTGTGCTTGGAAAACCTATCCACCACAAGGATAGTATTCATCCCTTTAGAATGTGGAAATTCCATAATAAAGTCCATGGAGATATGCTTCCAAGGCTGTTCCGGAATGGGAAGAGGCAGGAGGAGACCAGAAGGTTTGTGTTGGGCGGACTTGCTCTGAGCACAGACTGGACAAGCTCTAGTGAAATAAAAAATGTCTTTGTTCATTTTAGGCCACCAAAAGGTCCGTTTGATGAGATCTACTGTCCTCTTGAAGCCAGGATGACCAGAAGATCTAGAAGAATGCCCCCACTGTAGGATTTTGTGGCAAAAACGTAGAGCAGCGTACAACCGCCCTTCTGGCACCTTAAATCTCCTAGGGACATGAGCCTGGTCTTTATTGATCTCATCCAAGATATCAAAGTTATTGGCGGAAATAATATACTTTGCAGGAAGAATCGTCTCTGATGATTCGTTAGATCCTTCCTCCGTAGAGAATTGGCGAGACAGAGCATCGGCCTTGATATTCTTGGTACCTGGAATATATGAAATTGTGTAATTGAAACGAGAGAAAAACAATGCCCAACGTGCTTGACGGGATCCCAAATGACGAGCCCCCTCAATGTACAATACGTTTTTGTGATCTGTGAGAATAGCTATTGGCTCCTTGTACCCTTGAGGAGATGTCTCCATTCTAGGAGGGCTAATTTGATAGCCAAAAGTTCACGGTTCCCGACATCATCATTTCTCTCGGCCGAAGAGAATTTCCTGGAAAAGAATCCACACGGATAGAGTTTTTCTTGTGGAGAAGATCTCTGTGAGAGTACTGCCCCAGCTTCCACATCAGAAGCGTCTACCTCCAGGGTGAAAGGAAGGGATGTATCCGGATGCCGAAGGATGGGGGCGGAGACAAAAGCTCTTTTGAAGAACTCGAAGGCTTTGATGGCTACAGGGGGCCATGCTGTTGGATCAGCACCTTTCTTGGTCAGAGCAGTAATGCGTAGAGCAATAGTGGAGAAATTACGGATTAATTTTCGATAGTAGTTAGAAAAGCCAAGGAAACGCTGAATGGCTTTTAGTGAATTCGGCAACGGCCAATCGAGAACAGACTTCAATTTCTCAGGATCCATGGTGAAACCTTTATCAGAGATTATATAGCCAAGGAAGGCTGTGGAAGATTGGTGGTAGAGACATTTTCCCATCTTCGCGTAGAGGCGATTAGCACGAAGCCGAGAGAGAACCACCTTGGTGTGACGAATGTGCTCTTCCAGGTTCTTGGAGAAATTGAGGATATCGTCTAAGTATACAATACTGAAATAGTCCAGCACTCCCTAAATGGAAAAATTGAAATCACTAGTATGCAACCAATAAATAAATTTTAATGAAAACACAAATGAATCAAAAAACATGCAACCTCACAAATATAGAACATATACATATAGGTATAATCACATATAACGTGTGTGAAGGAAGGATAAATGGTACTTCCCTAGCCCCTAGACCTACAAGCACCTGTAAATGCCCAGAATAAAAACAAGAAAAACCTCCACTAATCCTGTGATATATAATCTCTAAGTCAAAAGATCCAATATCCCTGAACCTACTAACAATACAATCCTCCACTAAACCTGGGTCAGATCTCAATAGTCAGAAGAAAAAGGCAAAAAGGAACAGTGTATCCAGCAACACCAGAGTAAATGCAGGTCTAAGCGTTCAGATAATCAGTAAAGTAAATTGGCAACATGCAAACCAGTCAGTCCTCAGGCATGTGCTCAAATGCGCCTGCTGCTATCACCAGTGAAAGTTTGTAGCTGACTGTGCTGTAGCTCTTGGGTATTTAAAGCCCTGTGCAGCATCATGGGTCTTTAAATGCTGCTACACAGCAGCAGATTGTAACAATCCTATGACTGTGCACACATACTCAGGTTCTGTTAGAGGTTTGATCTTTGTAGGCTGTATACCTCACTGGTGCTCACTAGAAGTTCACCTATATGATGTAAAGTAGGAAATATACCACACCATTAATGCAGATTTACCATATACAAATGAAGTATTAAAATATAAACATAATATGAACTAAAATTTGCCATATTGTAATAAAGATTACTAATATTTAATAGTGTAAGCGTAGGATTCATCTTAAGGAAAACAGAATCAATATGTATCCAAGTGTCTACTTAAAGGACCCAAAACATAAGGTCAAGGAAGTATATACCAAGGCGCCAAGCCAGAGGTAAAGGAGACCTCTCATAAGCAGAGGACGGATCAACCTACACAGACAACATACACGTAGGGACCCCTCACCACAGTCACATCCCCCAGAATTGTAGGGGGCACTTGAGTCATTACTGTAGGTAACCGGGCATACTCGGGAAATAAGAGTGTATGACATCTTATGTGTATAAATGGACACCGGACATATAAAAGAAACAACTCATATTGAGATCTTTGTTCATCCCTAATGGGATCATGGTTCCCAAGATCCTTGTCCACCTGGACTCTTTCTGAAACAGCATTTTCTGCACATTACCTCCACGTCGTCCCTGTTTAATTCCATCGATTATTTGGTACCTTAATTGGCTCACAGTATGCCCAGTCTGTGTGAAGTGATGTGCTACTGGCGCTTCAGGGTCACATCTACGTATAGCCGCCTTATGCTGTCCGATCCGATCCTTTACCCTCTGAATGGTCTCCCCCACATAGCCCTTGTCACACGGGCATTTAATCAGGTAAATGACATTTTTTGAGAGGCACGTGTAATAGTCTATGATTTTATATTTCCTACCAGACATAGGATGTTGAAATGTAGGTCCCTCCACAATGCTATTGCAATGACTACAGCTATAGCATCTATAGCAACCCAGTTTCGGGCTCCCTAAAAATGTTTGTTTACTAATTGTACCCCCAAGGTCCGCCTTAACTAGGCGGTCTCGCAGATTCTTCCCTCTCTTATACGAGAATAGTGGAGGGTCACAAAGTATCGGGGCTAGCATGGGATCGCTGCTAAGGAGTGGCCAATGCCGTCGTATGATGTTTTTAATTTTCCCACTATTGGTATTGAATGTGGAAACAAAGGGAATGGAATATTTCTTTTTTTTCTCTTTGGACCTCTTGTCCAGTAGTGGTCCAGTTCTCTACTTTTTCACGTTGGTTAAATAAAACCTCAGCTGGGTAACCTCTTGAGCGAAATTTGGATTGAATCTTATCTAAGCCCTCAGTGATCTTAGCTGGAATACTAATTATCCGTTTAGCACGCAAAAATTGGCTGTATGGCAACCCCACAGTGGTACCAGGAGGGTGAAAACTGGAGAAATGCAGTAGATTATTTCTATCAGTGGGTTTAGAGAACATGTCTGATTCAAGCTTACCATTACGTACACTGAGTGTTGTGTGTGAAAGCTTAGAAATAAGATCAATAAGACAAGGGTTCAAAACAAAGTAACACATGAGTTTATCTGTACCAAGGCACAATTTGGAAGACAAGAATTCAGAAAGAACTCAAGCCTCTGAAAACATATTGCTTAGTATCACATTTTTATACATTTCAAAATGAGTAATACACCCCTTAAGGGGGCTGGCTTATAGATAAATGATGATATGATGACATGCAAAAATATATATTTGCTGATGCCTAAATATGCTTTACATTGCTATATTCTTATCGATAATTTACCATAATGTGGGCCTCTTAACCATGTGACATAAGGGAGTTACTCTGTTCAGCCCTGTATGTGTATTGTAGCTGTCAGATAACAACTACACTATGGTCAGCAGGAATATCTTAGGAGAAATTGCTTACGAATGCTATTTCAATTCTTGCCTGCCTTGTAGGAATTAAAAAGGGTTAGTTATATCTAGGAGCGATACTCTGCAGATTCAAACATTCACAGTTCATTCATTCATTCACGAATGAGACAAATATACATCCATATAGCAAACACTCAGAAAATGGTGGTTTAGGCCAAAATGGAGGTGATGATAGCCACTCACATTATCTCAATCTTCACAGTCCTCTCTTTTTATTCTTGAAAACATAGTCTTTTAAGGATAATTCAGATAAAACTCAGAAGCGTTGCACTGGCCTGGAGGGCCCCAATTTGCATGGCTCCGATAGTTCTGGAAACTCACAGAGCTGCTGGCTATCATATCAGCCAGGTTGGTCTTTCTGCCATCATCTTCATCTGTATTCCATTGAGGAGGACTGACTTTTCCTTCTGAGATTGCATCTTCCGTAGTGTCGTCTGTGATCAGTGGCATGGCCTGGGTAGAGGGTTTTACACACCTTTGCAGTATGGATTTACTGCACATGACACAGACATACAAAACAATCAGAACTGCAAACACACAGACAAATCCATCCATCAGTTTCGCTTCTAGAAAAACCAACCAACATGGTAATTCCTAACAAAACACCTCTTATCTCCACCTTTCCTTAATCTCTCCTGTATCTCTGCGATCTTCTCTACCTCATGCTCAATCTTACCACTTTGATCTCTAAATAACATAACATTGCTCTTTAACTCGGGCACACATGCTAAAATATAGTCCAGAGCCATTCTATTCTGTAGGGCCATTAATCTAATCTGTACCTGTTCTTGATTAAGTAAATTAATGAATGTAGTTGTATGATTGAGAACATCATCCAGTACATCCGTAAGTATATTAAGCCTGTCATATAGCAACCCAACTCCTACATTAGGAAATAAGCAAGCCCAAAATTGTTCTTTCCATAGACTACTTTTCAACCCCTGTGCGTTGGAAGTGGCTCTGCTATTCCTGATCCTGCCAGTGGGTAATTCTCTAGTCATTGTAAAGGCAGGTACAATTGTACCTAGATAGCAGGACCCTGTCCAACCACATGGTAATATTCTGTAAGCCCATTTTCCACAAAGCCAATACACTCCCCTAGGTAAACTAGAATTTGTGCAAGCACCTTTTACTATCTTAATTAAACTGAAAAATTAAGGCTACATCCTCCCTGTAAATTTTTAGTTCAGGGCTGTAAATACATTTTCATACAAGTTTCATTAGTTGGTGGAGACACCTGACCCATAAATTGATTTGTTGTTCCCAGTGCAAAATCCACCTAAAGGAACCTCATTTACCAGTGGAATTCGGTTTAGAAAAGTTTCCTGTAAACAAATTCAAATTAACATTTCATCATTTTAAATTCGGCATTAGTGTAAGGTATCCCTACTCAAGGGGTTAAATGTAATTCTCTCTTACGTCATTGGGGGCCACCAGAGTATGGCAGGGATTCATTGTATATATTCCCTTGTGACCCATTAACCTGTGTAGCATTGTGCAAGATTGTATGATTGTCTGCAAACTGATGTGACCATAAAACAATGAACATTACAAATATTTCAAAACTGATCATCCCTTATCATCATCTGGATGGTGTAGGCTGATCTTGCCTAGTGGGGCATACATCTTAAAAACACACTCTAAAGCATAAAAAAATAATAATATTGAGTCCTGTAAAAACAAATTGTTCATTTAAGTCCGGGCCTTGATAATATTGAGTTCAGAAAAAACAAATTGTTTGTTTAAGACCGGGCCTTGCCTGAAGTCTTAATTCCTCGGTGGTTAAATGTTCTAGGATTATTGTGCCTAGAAACACTAACAGTTGGTAAAAAACGCTGGCTTGATGATTCTTTATCTTTGTTAACTGTTTACGGTGGTGCCGGCACTTTTTTCTTGCGATGATGCTGCTTTGTATCCTTGGTAGACTGTATAAGCTGCACCTAAGTTTGGAGAGACTTAAACATTTCATTAATAAAAGCACAAGGAGAGCGCTTTTAGCCACTATAATTTAGTATCAGCTCAAAATTTTTTTTGTTTTTCACCACTATCTTGGCATCCGCATATAAAATAAACAAAAAAATACCTTGCTCACCAACTTACAAAAGAAAGAAATCAAAGGTGCATAGGAAAGTATCGTAAGAGAACACTGATAAGTGGCAAGAGGTTGTCACTAAAAGTCCCTAAAGCTTGCACTCATTGTAAACTGTAAAATATACATAAAGTACCAGTTAAATAACTAATACCACTAATATCAAATTTATTACAGACCAAATGGGAAATATCCACATAAACTTAACTATAACACAACTAAAACGTATACAACTTTTTTACAAGCTAAAAACTTACAAAATGCATAAAATGACAACTAATAAATCATAAATAAAAGAGTCCCCATGTGAACGAAACAGACAGTATACGGTAAACAAAAAATGCTAATATGAACACAAAGCCCTATCAGAACATGAGGGGCCAGTGACCATAATATACTAACAATGCTAATTAGCTTCACCACAAAACACTGCATAGTAGCAGCTCATCACATTAATTCTTAGTTCCCAAACAGACTCAAAATAAAGCTATCCAATAGTTATGCTGGAAAATGTAAAGAGATGGGGTATATCCCTCTCTATATGAATATTCATGAAATAACATGTTGCTATGTGTAGCAATGAGTAGACAGCACCAAAACACAACACAATATGAATGGAGTCATATCGGCAAGGAATATTCAAGGATAAATAACAAAACAACACACATAAGGTAATGTTGCAATTAACAAAATAGGCAGAGTCCGCATATAGACAGGTGTGTAATGGAAAATCATATAAATTATCCTCTCTTTTGTTCATATGCAAATCCTATGACATGTGAACAATATACGACATAAAGGATGATGGAATTTAAAACATCAGCAGCTTGAGATTTAAATATATATATCATGAATTTGACAATAGCTACTGCTTTAAAAAAAATAAATTCTAGATAGCCTACAGTTGCATTCTTTAAAATGAGAGGCTATAGATCAGGGTTCAAATTAAGACACCTTTTGGAGGGAAAGGAGAGGTAATGGTTAAAAGTTATAAAAATACATCACATATGCAGTTAACTTTATAGGAAAAATTATTTCATATCTGATTTTATGCTTACCCGTTTATATTGTACGCTTTGTGAAGTACTGAGTATACTTTTGACACTATTCAAATACGGAAATACATATTAAATATTATTGTATTGTTAATGAAACAATTATAACAAATAGCGTTAAATAACATCTCCTAATTAGAACAAATAGAATTGAAATGTGTTTACTGGTTTCTGCGTAGAGGTAATTTGGATACTGCATGTGGGGATTATAACCCCTTCTTGTAATAATTCCTACATAATGGGGGCTATGCCATCTAAAGCATTTCATAAACTATGAGGTATTTATCCTAAAATAGATACAAAAAACAAAAAGCATAATTTCACATTTCTCTGATACAGAGCAAAATGAACTTTACAAAAAATAAGATAAAAACCCAAAACAGACCGGTTTGATCCTGCAAACTCAGTCCCAAAAATAAATACATTACAGTATCATTCTCTTTCCCCATACTATAACTAAGCTGCTTTTAAACATTTCTTTTTTTTTTCTCTCTCAGTTTCTAGTTAACTTTTCATGCCTGGAACGTGGTCTTTGTACATTCCTTAAGCTGGAGGAGGGGGGCCAGCCCACTTGGCTGCTTTTAACCTTCCCTCTTTTAAATAACTGCTGTTCAAAAATCAGACGAGCAGTGTATTTAAGAAAACAACCCGTTAGTTTCCTAATATAAGTTTGAACAGAAAAACCTTGATAACTAAAAAACAAAACAAAACCATCTCTGCAACCCTTCCTATAAAACAAAAATCGTATTGTTTTATTTACTATATATTTATAATTCCTTATCTTTCTTACACACACCCACACCCACACATACACACGTTCTCTGAGTTTATCTTCCATCAACATACATTCTACTTTCTACAAAACTCCAACATGATCTTAATCTTGTGGGCCAGAGTAAAACTTAATAAAGCTTCCTTACTCCATAAGATCAGACTCTTTCTTTTTTGTTTAAATAAATAAAAATAAACATTTACTTTTTAAAACTTTGCATTCTAGATATACCTTTCTTTTAGTCCTGACTCCTCTAAATCAGCACATAAAATTTAAATTTAAAACTTCATTTAAATATTGTAACACAGTATTTCCTACGCCCAGGAACAAACATGTGCTACTGTGAAAAAAATACAAATTCATATTTGAGTCAGGGTGAAATGACTTATTTTTACAACTGCCAAATTTTCATTCTCTTTTAAAATATTACACTAACAGACTTTAACATACAATACTTCCTAGGTTTATTTTAAATGCTACTGTCATGCCTTGTAAATGGCAGCAGGCTTAATACACTTTGACAAAAGGGTTTAAACTTAAATGACCCTTTTACAAGAGATTATTTGTTATTTTTATGATTAGTACAACAAGTGACAATGTGAAGCGCTATGTACACTAATGGCGCTAAATGAATAAAGACATTCATACATACATACTGTACATTAACTATCAGAGTGGCACACAAACACTTTACTCCATGACATGTATACTATTATTATGCCATCAAACTAGTTTCTATGAGCTTTCTAAGATAAAAACAAAAAACATTTAAAGAGGATGTTCCCTTCTTTTTCCATGCAGTATTAATGCATTAATTCCTAAAAAACTACTTTAACATTCTTAAATTAAAGCCATTTCTTCCTAGGTTACTAATTAACTTCCATGTCTCACAGACATGCAACTCCTGTTCCTCACAGACATGCAACTCCTTTTCAGTGAAAAAGGGTGAGAAAAGGGGGAAGAGGAAAAAAAGGGTGAGGAAAAAGGGGGTTCCAATAATGCTGCAGTTATTTTTAAAACAGAGCCTGATATGTTTCACTTTCCTTCTTATTCAATATATTCTGCGTCACTAAATATCCATTTTTAAAACATTTTATTGCCATAAAGTCCACACATAATTTCAAGGGACGTACCCTTCGCCGGCGACTGCTGAGAACGTAGGTTTCCCCATAATTCTCCTCTATTACACCGATCAACGTTAGCTGACCATGTACCTTACACCGATCAACGTTAGTTGACCATGTACCAATAAGGTGCCCCAACCCTTGGTATAATATAAGTAGAATATAGAGTTAAGGAACAGTGGCCTTAAAAACAGTTTCCTGCTGTTCCTTAACAATAGTTCTCTCCCCAAGTTCTAGGAGACTTAACACCTTATTAATTATTATACCTTCCGGGCCCTCACTTGGCCCTGCCGTTTAGCGGCACACGGTATAACCTGAGTTTATGGCAATAATACAAAAACAACAATAACAATACCTGATCAGTATAATATTGATAAACTCACGTGATACAGGGTGTCCCGTCACTCAGGTAGGTTGCCCATAAAGAACAAACTGTCTACAGATTACTCAAACTTTAATCTAACGGCTTTTTCTGTTAAAAAGGATAAAGCCAGACCTTATTCCAAGTGTGCACGTTTGAGTAATGTAGGCAGTTTCTCCGTCTGGGGTCTCCTGGTCCCGAGGTATTGGGTCCCTATTCAAGGATGCGCCATCTGTGAAAGCTTAGAAATAAGATCAATAAGACAAGGGTTCAAAACAAAGTAACACATGAGTTTATCTGTACCAAGGCACAATTTGGAAGACAAGAATTCAGAAAGAACTCAAGCCTCTGAAAACATATTGCTTAGTATCACATTTTTATACATTTCAAAATGAGTAATACACCCCTTAAGGGGGCTGGCTTATAGATAAATGATGATATGATGACATGCAAAAATATATATTTGCTGATACCTAAATATGCTTTACATTGCTATATTCTTATCGATAATTTACCATAATGTGGGCCTCTTAACCATGTGACATAAGGGAGTTACTCTGTTCAGCCCTGTATGTGTATTGTAGCTGTCAGATAACAACTACACTATGGTCAGCAGGAATATCTTAGGAGAAATTGCTTACGAATGCTATTTCAATTCTTGCCTGCCTTGTAGGAATTAAAAAGGGTTAGTTATATCTAGGAGCGATACTCTGCAGATTCAAACATTCACAGTTCATTCATTCATTCACGAATGAGACAAATATACATCCATATAGCAAACACTCAGAAAATGGTGGTTTAGGCCAAAATGGAGGTGATGATAGCCACTCACATTATCTCAATCTTCACAGTCCTCTCTTTTTATTCTTGAAAACATAGTCTTTTAAGGATAATTCAGATAAAACTCAGAAGCGTTGCACTGGCCTGGAGGGCCCCAATTTGCATGGCTCCGATAGTTCTGGAAACTCACAGAGCTGCTGGCTATCATATCAGCCAGGTTGGTCTTTCTGCCATCATCTTCATCTGTATTCCATTGAGGAGGACTGACTTTTCCTTCTGAGATTGCATCTTCCGTAGTGTCGTCTGTGATCAGTGGCATGGCCTGGGTAGAGGGTTTTACACACCTTTGCAGTATGGATTTACTGAACATGACACAGACATACAAAACAATCAGAACTGCAAACACACAGACAAATCCATCCATCAGTTTCGCTTCTAGAAAAACCAACCAACATGGTAATTCCTAACAAAACACCTCTTATCTCCACCTTTCCTTAATCTCTCCTGTATCTCTGCGATCTTCTCTACCTCATGCTCAATCTTACCACTTTGATCTCTAAATAACATAACATTGCTCTTTAACTCGGGCACACACGCTAAAATATAGTCCAGAGCCATTCTATTCTGTAGGGCCATTAATCTAATCTGTACCTGTTCTTGATTAAGTAAATTAATGAATGTAGTTGTATGATTGAGAACATCATCCAGTACATCCGTAAGTATATTAAGCCTGTCATATAGCAACCCAACTCCTACATTAGGAAATAAGCAAGCCCAAAATTGTTCTTTCCATAGACTACTTTTCAACCCCTGTGCGTTGGAAGTGGCTCTGCTATTCCTGATCCTGCCAGTGGGTAATTCTCTAGTCATTGTAAAGGCAGGTACAATTGTACCTAGATAGCAGGACCCTGTCCAACCACATGGTAATATTCTGTAAGCCCATTTTCCACAAAGCCAATACACTCCCCTAGGTAAACTAGAATTTGTGCAAGCACCTTTTACTATCTTAATTAAACTGAAAAATTAAGGCTACATCCTCCCTGTAAATTTTTAGTTCAGGGCTGTAAATACATTTTCATACAAGTTTCATTAGTTGGTGGAGACACCTGACCCATAAATTGATTTGTTGTTCCCAGTGCAAAATCCACCTAAAGGAACCTCATTTACCAGTGGAATTCGGTTTAGAAAAGTTTCCTGTAAACAAATTCAAATTAACATTTCATCATTTTAAATTCGGCATTAGTGTAAGGTATCCCTACTCAAGGGGTTAAATGTAATTCTCTCTTACGTCATTGGGGGCCACCAGAGTATGGCAGGGATTCATTGTATATATTCCCTTGTGACCCATTAACCTGTGTAGCATTGTGCAAGATTGTATGATTGTCTGCAAACTGATGTGACCATAAAACAATGAACATTACAAATATTTCAAAACTGATCATCCCTTATCATCATCTGGATGGTGTAGGCTGATCTTGCCTAGTGGGGCATACATCTTAAAAACACACTCTAAAGCATAAAAAAATAATAATATTGAGTCCTGTAAAAACAAATTGTTCATTTAAGTCCGGGCCTTGATAATATTGAGTTCAGAAAAAACAAATTGTTTGTTTAAGACCGGGCCTTGCCTGAAGTCTTAATTCCTCGGTGGTTAAATGTTCTAGGATTATTGTGCCTAGAAACACTAACAGTTGGTAAAAAACGCTGGCTTGATGATTCTTTATCTTTGTTAACTGTTTACGGTGGTGCCGGCACTTTTTTCTTGCGATGATGCTGCTTTGTATCCTTGGTAGACTGTATAAGCTGCACCTAAGTTTGGAGAGACTTAAACATTTCATTAATAAAAGCACAAGGAGAGCGCTTTTAGCCACTATAATTTAGTATCAGCTCAAAATTTTTTTTGTTTTTCACCACTATCTTGGCATCCGCATATAAAATAAACAAAAAAATACCTTGCTCACCAACTTACAAAAGAAAGAAATCAAAGGTGCATAGGAAAGTATCGTAAGAGAACACTGATAAGTGGCAAGAGGTTGTCACTAAAAGTCCCTAAAGCTTGCACTCATTGTAAACTGTAAAATATACATAAAGTACCAGTTAAATAACTAATACCACTAATATCAAATTTATTACAGACCAAATGGGAAATATCCACATAAACTTAACTATAACACAACTAAAACGTATACAACTTTTTTACAAGCTAAAAACTTACAAAATGCATAAAATGACAACTAATAAATCATAAATAAAAGAGTCCCCATGTGAACGAAACAGACAGTATACGGTAAACAAAAAATGCTAATATGAACACAAAGCCCTATCAGAACATGAGGGGCCAGTGACCATAATATACTAACAATGCTAATTAGCTTCACCACAAAACACTGCATAGTAGCAGCTCATCACATTAATTCTTAGTTCCCAAACAGACTCAAAATAAAGCTATCCAATAGTTATGCTGGAAAATGTAAAGAGATGGGGTATATCCCTCTCTATATGAATATTCATGAAATAACATGTTGCTATGTGTAGCAATGAGTAGACAGCACCAAAACACAACACAATATGAATGGAGTCATATCGGCAAGGAATATTCAAGGATAAATAACAAAACAACACACATAAGGTAATGTTGCAATTAACAAAATAGGCAGAGTCCGCATATAGACAGGTGTGTAATGGAAAATCATATAAATTATCCTCTCTTTTGTTCATATGCAAATCCTATGACATGTGAACAATATACGACATAAAGGATGATGGAATTTAAAACATCAGCAGCTTGAGATTTAAATATATATATCATGAATTTGACAATAGCTACTGCTTTAAAAAAAATAAATTCTAGATAGCCTACAGTTGCATTCTTTAAAATGAGAGGCTATAGATCAGGGTTCAAATTAAGACACCTTTTGGAGGGAAAGGAGAGGTAATGGTTAAAAGTTATAAAAATACATCACATATGCAGTTAACTTTATAGGAAAAATTATTTCATATCTGATTTTATGCTTACCCGTTTATATTGTACGCTTTGTGAAGTACTGAGTATACTTTTGACACTATTCAAATACGGAAATACATATTAAATATTATTGTATTGTTAATGAAACAATTATAACAAATAGCGTTAAATAACATCTCCTAATTAGAACAAATAGAATTGAAATGTGTTTACTGGTTTCTGCGTAGAGGTAATTTGGATACTGCATGTGGGGATTATAACCCCTTCTTGTAATAATTCCTACATAATGGGGGCTATGCCATCTAAAGCATTTCATAAACTATGAGGTATTTATCCTAAAATAGATACAAAAAACAAAAAGCATAATTTCACATTTCTCTGATACAGAGCAAAATGAACTTTACAAAAAATAAGATAAAAACCCAAAACAGACCGGTTTGATCCTGCAAACTCAGTCCCAAAAATAAATACATTACAGTTTCATTCTCTTTCCCCATACTATAACTAAGCTGCTTTTAAACATTTCTTTTTTTTTTCTCTCTCAGTTTCTAGTTAACTTTTCATGCCTGGAACGTGGTCTTTGTACATTCCTTAAGCTGGAGGAGGGGGGCCAGCCCACTTGGCTGCTTTTAACCTTCCCTCTTTTAAATAACTGCTGTTCAAAAATCAGACGAGCAGTGTATTTAAGAAAACAACCCGTTAGTTTCCTAATATAAGTTTGAACAGAAAAACCTTGATAACTAAAAAACAAAACAAAACCATCTCTGCAACCCTTCCTATAAAACAAAAATCGTATTGTTTTATTTACTATATATTTATAATTCCTTATCTTTCTTACACACACCCACACCCACACATACACACGTTCTCTGAGTTTATCTTCCATCAACATACATTCTACTTTCTACAAAACTCCAACATGATCTTAATCTTGTGGGCCAGAGTAAAACTTAATAAAGCTTCCTTACTCCATAAGATCAGACTCTTTCTTTTTTGTTTAAATAAATAAAAATAAACATTTACTTTTTAAAACTTTGCATTCTAGATATACCTTTCTTTTAGTCCTGACTCCTCTAAATCAGCACATAAAATTTAAATTTAAAACTTCATTTAAATATTGTAACACAGTATTTCCTACGCCCAGGAACAAACATGTGCTACTGTGAAAAAAATACAAATTCATATTTGAGTCAGGGTGAAATGACTTATTTTTACAACTGCCAAATTTTCATTCTCTTTTAAAATATTACACTAACAGACTTTAACATACAATACTTCCTAGGTTTATTTTAAATGCTACTGTCATGCCTTGTAAATGGCAGCAGGCTTAATACACTTTGACAAAAGGGTTTAAACTTAAATGACCCTTTTACAAGAGATTATTTGTTATTTTTATGATTAGTACAACAAGTGACAATGTGAAGCGCTATGTACACTAATGGCGCTAAATGAATAAAGACATTCATACATACATACTGTACATTAACTATCAGAGTGGCACACAAACACTTTACTCCATGACATGTATACTATTATTATGCCATCAAACTAGTTTCTA
The DNA here is from genome assembly GCF_040206685.1 of Ascaphus truei. Lineage (NCBI taxonomy): Eukaryota > Metazoa > Chordata > Amphibia > Anura > Ascaphidae > Ascaphus > Ascaphus truei. The sequence continues at coordinate 4,681,064 of NC_134494.1, forward strand.
TGAGCTTTCTAAGATAAAAACAAAAAACATTTAAAGAGGATGTTCCCTTCTTTTTCCATGCAGTATTAATGCATTAATTCCTAAAAAACTACTTTAACATTCTTAAATTAAAGCCATTTCTTCCTAGGTTACTAATTAACTTCCATGTCTCACAGACATGCAACTCCTGTTCCTCACAGACATGCAACTCCTTTTCAGTGAAAAAGGGTGAGAAAAGGGGGAAGAGGAAAAAAAGGGTGAGGAAAAAGGGGGTTCCAATAATGCTGCAGTTATTTTTAAAACAGAGCCTGATATGTTTCACTTTCCTTCTTATTCAATATATTCTGCGTCACTAAATATCCATTTTTAAAACATTTTATTGCCATAAAGTCCACACATAATTTCAAGGGACGTACCCTTCGCCGGCGACTGCTGAGAACGTAGGTTTCCCCATAATTCTCCTCTATTACACCGATCAACGTTAGCTGACCATGTACCTTACACCGATCAACGTTAGTTGACCATGTACCAATAAGGTGCCCCAACCCTTGGTATAATATAAGTAGAATATAGAGTTAAGGAACAGTGGCCTTAAAAACAGTTTCCTGCTGTTCCTTAACAATAGTTCTCTCCCTAAGTTCTAGGAGACTTAACACCTTATTAATTATTATACCTTCCGGGCCCTCACTTGGCCCTGCCGTTTAGCGGCACACGGTATAACCTGAGTTTATGGCAATAATACAAAAACAACAATAACAATACCTGATCAGTATAATATTGATAAACTCACGTGATACAGGGTGTCCCGTCACTCAGGTAGGTTGCCCATAAAGAACAAACTGTCTACAGATTACTCAAACTTTAATCTAACGGCTTTTTCTGTTAAAAAGGATAAAGCCAGACCTTATTCCAAGTGTGCACGTTTGAGTAATGTAGGCAGTTTCTCCGTCTGGGGTCTCCTGGTCCCGAGGTATTGGGTCCCTATTCAAGGATGCGCCATCTGTGAAAGCTTAGAAATAAGATCAATAAGACAAGGGTTCAAAACAAAGTAACACATGAGTTTATCTGTACCAAGGCACAATTTGGAAGACAAGAATTCAGAAAGAACTCAAGCCTCTGAAAACATATTGCTTAGTATCACATTTTTATACATTTCAAAATGAGTAATACACCCCTTAAGGGGGCTGGCTTATAGATAAATGATGATATGATGACATGCAAAAATATATATTTGCTGATGCCTAAATATGCTTTACATTGCTATATTCTTATCGATAATTTACCATAATGTGGGCCTCTTAACCATGTGACATAAGGGAGTTACTCTGTTCAGCCCTGTATGTGTATTGTAGCTGTCAGATAACAACTACACTATGGTCAGCAGGAATATCTTAGGAGAAATTGCTTACGAATGCTATTTCAATTCTTGCCTGCCTTGTAGGAATTAAAAAGGGTTAGTTATATCTAGGAGCGATACTCTGCAGATTCAAACATTCACAGTTCATTCATTCATTCACGAATGAGACAAATATACATCCATATAGCAAACACTCAGAAAATGGTGGTTTAGGCCAAAATGGAGGTGATGATAGCCACTCACATTATCTCAATCTTCACAGTCCTCTCTTTTTATTCTTGAAAACATAGTCTTTTAAGGATAATTCAGATAAAACTCAGAAGCGTTGCACTGGCCTGGAGGGCCCCAATTTGCATGGCTCCGATAGTTCTGGAAACTCACAGAGCTGCTGGCTATCATATCAGCCAGGTTGGTCTTTCTGCCATCATCTTCATCTGTATTCCATTGAGGAGGACTGACTTTTCCTTCTGAGATTGCATCTTCCGTAGTGTCGTCTGTGATCAGTGGCATGGCCTGGGTAGAGGGTTTTACACACCTTTGCAGTATGGATTTACTGAACATGACACAGACATACAAAACAATCAGAACTGCAAACACACAGACAAATCCATCCATCAGTTTCGCTTCTAGAAAAACCAACCAACATGGTAATTCCTAACAAAACACCTCTTATCTCCACCTTTCCTTAATCTCTCCTGTATCTCTGCGATCTTCTCTACCTCATGCTCAATCTTACCACTTTGATCTCTAAATAACATAACATTGCTCTTTAACTCGGGCACACACGCTAAAATATAGTCCAGAGCCATTCTATTCTGTAGGGCCATTAATCTAATCTGTACCTGTTCTTGATTAAGTAAATTAATGAATGTAGTTGTATGATTGAGAACATCATCCAGTACATCCGTAAGTATATTAAGCCTGTCATATAGCAACCCAACTCCTACATTAGGAAATAAGCAAGCCCAAAATTGTTCTTTCCATAGACTACTTTTCAACCCCTGTGCGTTGGAAGTGGCTCTGCTATTCCTGATCCTGCCAGTGGGTAATTCTCTAGTCATTGTAAAGGCAGGTACAATTGTACCTAGATAGCAGGACCCTGTCCAACCACATGGTAATATTCTGTAAGCCCATTTTCCACAAAGCCAATACACTCCCCTAGGTAAACTAGAATTTGTGCAAGCACCTTTTACTATCTTAATTAAACTGAAAAATTAAGGCTACATCCTCCCTGTAAATTTTTAGTTCAGGGCTGTAAATACATTTTCATACAAGTTTCATTAGTTGGTGGAGACACCTGACCCATAAATTGATTTGTTGTTCCCAGTGCAAAATCCACCTAAAGGAACCTCATTTACCAGTGGAATTCGGTTTAGAAAAGTTTCCTGTAAACAAATTCAAATTAACATTTCATCATTTTAAATTCGGCATTAGTGTAAGGTATCCCTACTCAAGGGGTTAAATGTAATTCTCTCTTACGTCATTGGGGGCCACCAGAGTATGGCAGGGATTCATTGTATATATTCCCTTGTGACCCATTAACCTGTGTAGCATTGTGCAAGATTGTATGATTGTCTGCAAACTGATGTGACCATAAAACAATGAACATTACAAATATTTCAAAACTGATCATCCCTTATCATCATCTGGATGGTGTAGGCTGATCTTGCCTAGTGGGGCATACATCTTAAAAACACACTCTAAAGCATAAAAAAATAATAATATTGAGTCCTGTAAAAACAAATTGTTCATTTAAGTCCGGGCCTTGATAATATTGAGTTCAGAAAAAACAAATTGTTTGTTTAAGACCGGGCCTTGCCTGAAGTCTTAATTCCTCGGTGGTTAAATGTTCTAGGATTATTGTGCCTAGAAACACTAACAGTTGGTAAAAAACGCTGGCTTGATGATTCTTTATCTTTGTTAACTGTTTACGGTGGTGCCGGCACTTTTTTCTTGCGATGATGCTGCTTTGTATCCTTGGTAGACTGTATAAGCTGCACCTAAGTTTGGAGAGACTTAAACATTTCATTAATAAAAGCACAAGGAGAGCGCTTTTAGCCACTATAATTTAGTATCAGCTCAAAATTTTTTTTGTTTTTCACCACTATCTTGGCATCCGCATATAAAATAAACAAAAAAATACCTTGCTCACCAACTTACAAAAGAAAGAAATCAAAGGTGCATAGGAAAGTATCGTAAGAGAACACTGATAAGTGGCAAGAGGTTGTCACTAAAAGTCCCTAAAGCTTGCACTCATTGTAAACTGTAAAATATACATAAAGTACCAGTTAAATAACTAATACCACTAATATCAAATTTATTACAGACCAAATGGGAAATATCCACATAAACTTAACTATAACACAACTAAAACGTATACAACTTTTTTACAAGCTAAAAACTTACAAAATGCATAAAATGACAACTAATAAATCATAAATAAAAGAGTCCCCATGTGAACGAAACAGACAGTATACGGTAAACAAAAAATGCTAATATGAACACAAAGCCCTATCAGAACATGAGGGGCCAGTGACCATAATATACTAACAATGCTAATTAGCTTCACCACAAAACACTGCATAGTAGCAGCTCATCACATTAATTCTTAGTTCCCAAACAGACTCAAAATAAAGCTATCCAATAGTTATGCTGGAAAATGTAAAGAGATGGGGTATATCCCTCTCTATATGAATATTCATGAAATAACATGTTGCTATGTGTAGCAATGAGTAGACAGCACCAAAACACAACACAATATGAATGGAGTCATATCGGCAAGGAATATTCAAGGATAAATAACAAAACAACACACATAAGGTAATGTTGCAATTAACAAAATAGGCAGAGTCCGCATATAGACAGGTGTGTAATGGAAAATCATATAAATTATCCTCTCTTTTGTTCATATGCAAATCCTATGACATGTGAACAATATACGACATAAAGGATGATGGAATTTAAAACATCAGCAGCTTGAGATTTAAATATATATATCATGAATTTGACAATAGCTACTGCTTTAAAAAAAATAAATTCTAGATAGCCTACAGTTGCATTCTTTAAAATGAGAGGCTATAGATCAGGGTTCAAATTAAGACACCTTTTGGAGGGAAAGGAGAGGTAATGGTTAAAAGTTATAAAAATACATCACATATGCAGTTAACTTTATAGGAAAAATTATTTCATATCTGATTTTATGCTTACCCGTTTATATTGTACGCTTTGTGAAGTACTGAGTATACTTTTGACACTATTCAAATACGGAAATACATATTAAATATTATTGTATTGTTAATGAAACAATTATAACAAATAGCGTTAAATAACATCTCCTAATTAGAACAAATAGAATTGAAATGTGTTTACTGGTTTCTGCGTAGAGGTAATTTGGATACTGCATGTGGGGATTATAACCCCTTCTTGTAATAATTCCTACATAATGGGGGCTATGCCATCTAAAGCATTTCATAAACTATGAGGTATTTATCCTAAAATAGATACAAAAAACAAAAAGCATAATTTCACATTTCTCTGATACAGAGCAAAATGAACTTTACAAAAAATAAGATAAAAACCCAAAACAGACCGGTTTGATCCTGCAAACTCAGTCCCAAAAATAAATACATTACAGTTTCATTCTCTTTCCCCATACTATAACTAAGCTGCTTTTAAACATTTCTTTTTTTTTTCTCTCTCAGTTTCTAGTTAACTTTTCATGCCTGGAACGTGGTCTTTGTACATTCCTTAAGCTGGAGGAGGGGGGCCAGCCCACTTGGCTGCTTTTAACCTTCCCTCTTTTAAATAACTGCTGTTCAAAAATCAGACGAGCAGTGTATTTAAGAAAACAACCCGTTAGTTTCCTAATATAAGTTTGAACAGAAAAACCTTGATAACTAAAAAACAAAACAAAACCATCTCTGCAACCCTTCCTATAAAACAAAAATCGTATTGTTTTATTTACTATATATTTATAATTCCTTATCTTTCTTACACACACCCACACCCACACATACACACGTTCTCTGAGTTTATCTTCCATCAACATACATTCTACTTTCTACAAAACTCCAACATGATCTTAATCTTGTGGGCCAGAGTAAAACTTAATAAAGCTTCCTTACTCCATAAGATCAGACTCTTTCTTTTTTGTTTAAATAAATAAAAATAAACATTTACTTTTTAAAACTTTGCATTCTAGATATACCTTTCTTTTAGTCCTGACTCCTCTAAATCAGCACATAAAATTTAAATTTAAAACTTCATTTAAATATTGTAACACAGTATTTCCTACGCCCAGGAACAAACATGTGCTACTGTGAAAAAAATACAAATTCATATTTGAGTCAGGGTGAAATGACTTATTTTTACAACTGCCAAATTTTCATTCTCTTTTAAAATATTACACTAACAGACTTTAACATACAATACTTCCTAGGTTTATTTTAAATGCTACTGTCATGCCTTGTAAATGGCAGCAGGCTTAATACACTTTGACAAAAGGGTTTAAACTTAAATGACCCTTTTACAAGAGATTATTTGTTATTTTTATGATTAGTACAACAAGTGACAATGTGAAGCGCTATGTACACTAATGGCGCTAAATGAATAAAGACATTCATACATACATACTGTACATTAACTATCAGAGTGGCACACAAACACTTTACTCCATGACATGTATACTATTATTATGCCATCAAACTAGTTTCTATGAGCTTTCTAAGATAAAAACAAAAAACATTTAAAGAGGATGTTCCCTTCTTTTTCCATGCAGTATTAATGCATTAATTCCTAAAAAACTACTTTAACATTCTTAAATTAAAGCCATTTCTTCCTAGGTTACTAATTAACTTCCATGTCTCACAGACATGCAACTCCTGTTCCTCACAGACATGCAACTCCTTTTCAGTGAAAAAGGGTGAGAAAAGGGGGAAGAGGAAAAAAAGGGTGAGGAAAAAGGGGGTTCCAATAATGCTGCAGTTATTTTTAAAACAGAGCCTGATATGTTTCACTTTCCTTCTTATTCAATATATTCTGCGTCACTAAATATCCATTTTTAAAACATTTTATTGCCATAAAGTCCACACATAATTTCAAGGGACGTACCCTTCGCCGGCGACTGCTGAGAACGTAGGTTTCCCCATAATTCTCCTCTATTACACCGATCAACGTTAGCTGACCATGTACCTTACACCGATCAACGTTAGTTGACCATGTACCAATAAGGTGCCCCAACCCTTGGTATAATATAAGTAGAATATAGAGTTAAGGAACAGTGGCCTTAAAAACAGTTTCCTGCTGTTCCTTAACAATAGTTCTCTCCCTAAGTTCTAGGAGACTTAACACCTTATTAATTATTATACCTTCCGGGCCCTCACTTGGCCCTGCCGTTTAGCGGCACACGGTATAACCTGAGTTTATGGCAATAATACAAAAACAACAATAACAATACCTGATCAGTATAATATTGATAAACTCACGTGATACAGGGTGTCCCGTCACTCAGGTAGGTTGCCCATAAAGAACAAACTGTCTACAGATTACTCAAACTTTAATCTAACGGCTTTTTCTGTTAAAAAGGATAAAGCCAGACCTTATTCCAAGTGTGCACGTTTGAGTAATGTAGGCAGTTTCTCCGTCTGGGGTCTCCTGGTCCCGAGGTATTGGGTCCCTATTCAAGGATGCGCCATCTGTGAAAGCTTAGAAATAAGATCAATAAGACAAGGGTTCAAAACAAAGTAACACATGAGTTTATCTGTACCAAGGCACAATTTGGAAGACAAGAATTCAGAAAGAACTCAAGCCTCTGAAAACATATTGCTTAGTATCACATTTTTATACATTTCAAAATGAGTAATACACCCCTTAAGGGGGCTGGCTTATAGATAAATGATGATATGATGACATGCAAAAATATATATTTGCTGATGCCTAAATATGCTTTACATTGCTATATTCTTATCGATAATTTACCATAATGTGGGCCTCTTAACCATGTGACATAAGGGAGTTACTCTGTTCAGCCCTGTATGTGTATTGTAGCTGTCAGATAACAACTACACTATGGTCAGCAGGAATATCTTAGGAGAAATTGCTTACGAATGCTATTTCAATTCTTGCCTGCCTTGTAGGAATTAAAAAGGGTTAGTTATATCTAGGAGCGATACTCTGCAGATTCAAACATTCACAGTTCATTCATTCATTCACGAATGAGACAAATATACATCCATATAGCAAACACTCAGAAAATGGTGGTTTAGGCCAAAATGGAGGTGATGATAGCCACTCACATTATCTCAATCTTCACAGTCCTCTCTTTTTATTCTTGAAAACATAGTCTTTTAAGGATAATTCAGATAAAACTCAGAAGCGTTGCACTGGCCTGGAGGGCCCCAATTTGCATGGCTCCGATAGTTCTGGAAACTCACAGAGCTGCTGGCTATCATATCAGCCAGGTTGGTCTTTCTGCCATCATCTTCATCTGTATTCCATTGAGGAGGACTGACTTTTCCTTCTGAGATTGCATCTTCCGTAGTGTCGTCTGTGATCAGTGGCATGGCCTGGGTAGAGGGTTTTACACACCTTTGCAGTATGGATTTACTGAACATGACACAGACATACAAAACAATCAGAACTGCAAACACACAGACAAATCCATCCATCAGTTTCGCTTCTAGAAAAACCAACCAACATGGTAATTCCTAACAAAACACCTCTTATCTCCACCTTTCCTTAATCTCTCCTGTATCTCTGCGATCTTCTCTACCTCATGCTCAATCTTACCACTTTGATCTCTAAATAACATAACATTGCTCTTTAACTCGGGCACACACGCTAAAATATAGTCCAGAGCCATTCTATTCTGTAGGGCCATTAATCTAATCTGTACCTGTTCTTGATTAAGTAAATTAATGAATGTAGTTGTATGATTGAGAACATCATCCAGTACATCCGTAAGTATATTAAGCCTGTCATATAGCAACCCAACTCCTACATTAGGAAATAAGCAAGCCCAAAATTGTTCTTTCCATAGACTACTTTTCAACCCCTGTGCGTTGGAAGTGGCTCTGCTATTCCTGATCCTGCCAGTGGGTAATTCTCTAGTCATTGTAAAGGCAGGTACAATTGTACCTAGATAGCAGGACCCTGTCCAACCACATGGTAATATTCTGTAAGCCCATTTTCCACAAAGCCAATACACTCCCCTAGGTAAACTAGAATTTGTGCAAGCACCTTTTACTATCTTAATTAAACTGAAAAATTAAGGCTACATCCTCCCTGTAAATTTTTAGTTCAGGGCTGTAAATACATTTTCATACAAGTTTCATTAGTTGGTGGAGACACCTGACCCATAAATTGATTTGTTGTTCCCAGTGCAAAATCCACCTAAAGGAACCTCATTTACCAGTGGAATTCGGTTTAGAAAAGTTTCCTGTAAACAAATTCAAATTAACATTTCATCATTTTAAATTCGGCATTAGTGTAAGGTATCCCTACTCAAGGGGTTAAATGTAATTCTCTCTTACGTCATTGGGGGCCACCAGAGTATGGCAGGGATTCATTGTATATATTCCCTTGTGACCCATTAACCTGTGTAGCATTGTGCAAGATTGTATGATTGTCTGCAAACTGATGTGACCATAAAACAATGAACATTACAAATATTTCAAAACTGATCATCCCTTATCATCATCTGGATGGTGTAGGCTGATCTTGCCTAGTGGGGCATACATCTTAAAAACACACTCTAAAGCATAAAAAAATAATAATATTGAGTCCTGTAAAAACAAATTGTTCATTTAAGTCCGGGCCTTGATAATATTGAGTTCAGAAAAAACAAATTGTTTGTTTAAGACCGGGCCTTGCCTGAAGTCTTAATTCCTCGGTGGTTAAATGTTCTAGGATTATTGTGCCTAGAAACACTAACAGTTGGTAAAAAACGCTGGCTTGATGATTCTTTATCTTTGTTAACTGTTTACGGTGGTGCCGGCACTTTTTTCTTGCGATGATGCTGCTTTGTATCCTTGGTAGACTGTATAAGCTGCACCTAAGTTTGGAGAGACTTAAACATTTCATTAATAAAAGCACAAGGAGAGCGCTTTTAGCCACTATAATGAGACAGAAACAGAACATTTTAAGGTACTGACAGAAGTATTGCTTACATTGGCAGAGGCAGGTTACGTGGTTTCATTAAATAAATCGCAAATTGCTAGAGAAACAGTGACATTTCTAGGTTTTGAAATAGCTGAAGATGGCAGGGGCCTTTTTAGTAATTACAGAGAAAAAGTTTCCAACATCAGTGTTCCTAAAACATTGAAACAGTTAAGAAGCATTATTGGGTTACTGAATTTTTCTATGACGTTTATCTCAGATTTTAATGTGCTAATTGAACCATTACATCACGCAATATCGCGCGAGATTAAATCAGAGCAAACTAGACCTAAGACACCTTTTAAATGGTTAACAGTTGAGGATGAGGCATTGCGAAAGTTATTAGCAGCAGTTAATGATGCTTCCTACTTAGCGCAGTGCGACCCAACAAAACCATTGTCAGCTTATGTAAACATTTCACCTCTAGCTGCATACATAAGAATTTACAATGCTATGGAAACAGTACCAATTACACTGCTACTGTATCTTATGTATTCACAAATACAGAGAAGAGATATTTGCCGCTTGAGAAATTGTTATCAGTGGTTACACTCACAGTGCTGAAATCACGAGATTTAGCGCAGGGACAGGATATCTATATATACACTTCAGTAGCTTCACTCGCAACATTGCAGAAACAGACTATTCCAGACAGGAAGGCGTTAAGAAGCCGCTGGTTAAAGTGGTACACAATTATAGAGGATCCTCAAATACATTTTGTGCATGACAAAACACTGACAACGTTAGATGACTTACCATCATCACCATCACCAGGGGCATTGCAGAGGCTGAACGGCATCACTAGGTATTCATAGTGACCCGAACACGTGTTAAATGCAGTTTTCCATTCGTCACCGTCTCTGATTCGGATAAGATTGCAGGCTCCACTCAGGTCGATCTTGGAAAAAATAGAGGCTCCTTGAAGCCGGTCAAAGAGTTCTGAAATTAGAGGAAGAGGGTACCGGTTTTTAACTGTAACCTTGTTAAGCCCCCGAAAGTCGATACAGGGTCTTAAAGAGCCATCCTTCTTTTTCACGAAGAAGAAACCTGCTCCGGCGGGGGAGGTGGGATTCCGAATAAACCCTTTTTAAGATTCTCCTGGATGTAGGTCGCCATCACCACGGTCTCGGGCACAGAAAATGGATAAGACTTAGACTTGGGGAGTGTGGTACCAGGAATTAATTCGATGGGGCAGTCGTATGAATGAGGAGGTGGTAGAACCTCAGCCTGAGTCTTGTTAAAGACATCCAAGAAATCATGATATTCCTTCGGCAAGGTAGAGAGAGAAGAAGAGATGGTGTCGAGGCCAGCGAGCACGGCAACGGGAGGAGTGACCGTCTTCTCCAAGGTAGAAGCCCATTGGATCGGTAATTCGTTGGTTCAATCAATACGCGGGTTGTGAAGCTGGAGCCACGGCAATCCGAGAATAACCTGGACAGTAGGAGAGTGGAAAACATCGAAGATGATGACTTCAGTATGACCATCCGCGGTGGTCAGGGTAAGCGGAATAGATTCCCAAATAATGAAAGCTGGTTGGAGCGGTCGACCATCGATAGCCTCCAGGCCGATGGGAGACTTTTTCTTGACTAACGGAATTTGGTTGTTGCAGGCAAAGTCGTCATCCAAAAAGTTACCACCAGACCTGGAGTCGATGAAGGCTTCAACCTCTACCTTAAGATTAGGACCCACAAGAGATATGGGGAGTAGGATCCTCTTTGGTAGCTCTTTGGGGAAAGAGGGGAAAGGAGAAATGGTACCCAGTAGAAGCCCCTCTACCTTTACTGGGCATTCTCGTTTCCCGGTTTCAAGTGGCAGTGATGTAGTTGGTGTTCCGGGAAGCCGCAGAAGTAGCAGAGACCCTCTTCGCGGCGTCGTGTTCTCTCAGCGGCCCGAAGCTATTGGCTACCGATTTGCATTGGTTCAGGGGCGTCCAATGCAGGAAAAGCCAAGGGAGTAGACCTAGGAGAAACAGGCAAGGACGAGAGTGAACGGGGACGGTGGCGCTCATGGCATCGTTCCTGAATGCGCTGGTATGCTGAGGGAAATTAGATCCTCTAGAGATGAGGGACGAACATGCGTTGTAAGGTCATCCTTGAGGGATTCGGGCAAACCGTGCCAGTATACCGCGGCAAGGGCTTCATCGTTCCACTGGATCTCTGCAGCGATGGTGCGGAACTCCACTGCGTATCTTGCAGCCGACCTGCGACCCTGGGAGAGATGAAACAAGGAAGAAGCGGTAGTCTCCCTACACGCTGGTGTGTCAAAGACCTGCTGGAACTCTCGCTGGAATTTGGGGTAATCTTGGGTTATGTCTGGTCTGTGTTCCCAGAGGGGAGAAGCCCAAGCGAGAGCGTCGCCAGTGAGCAGGGCATAGACATAGGCCACTTTAGTACAACCATAAGGAAAGTGAGATGGGGACATCTCGAACTGGACATCACACTGGTTCAAGAATCCCCGGCAAGTAAGGGGGTCCCCGTAATACCGGTTGGGAGGTGGAATATGTGGCTCCGTGTTACCAACAGGTACTGGGGCCGGGGGTGACGGTGCAACTGGGGATTCCCGTAGTGAGAGGTTAGAAAGTTTTTGATTAACGGTGGTGAGTTGGTCACTTAAAAATTGCCAGTGTTCCATTGTGACAACTTGGCCCACCTCAGGGGGTCTGCATTTGTTGGGCTCTGCATAATGTAACGCCTGTATGCCCGCAGACCTGGCCAGTCCCCAATACTGAGGTGGGTAAGGGTATAACACACACCCACAGCAGTGAGGGCGTGCCCGGAGTGTGGTAAGTTGCGTTGCCGGGCATGGTGAAAAAGGGTTAAGCGTTATACTTGCTGAGTCCGGGGTGCCAAAAGTCGGATAGTAAATGTCCAAGAGCCTGGAGTCAGGGGCAGGAGAAAGCAGCATAGTGAGGTCCAAAGCAGAGTCCAGGGGTAGCGAGGTACACGTAGTCAAACAGAGCCAAGATCAATCCAAAGGAATCCAAACAGGGGCAGGGACAGGAACCAGCGCTGAAACAGGTAACAGAGCTTGGCATAGACACTGCACACAGGAGCTACAGAGAAGCTATGCAGAGCAAGGAAGGAGAGGGCAGAGTGGGGTTATAAAGGAAGGAGGGCCAATAGAAGCAAGGGGTGGAGCAGAGATTTGTCTGGGTACTTGCAGGGATAGGTCCAGGTGAGCAGGGGAGGAGACAGGGGTGTAATCCAAAGCAATCGCCTGCAGCTGACGGGGGCGGAGCCAGCGGTGCGAGAGGGCTGGTAAAACGATCGGTGCGCGAGCCTTCTGTAAGGCTGCCATGCGTGCGCCCTGATCGCGTGCCTGGGCGTGCGGCGTGCACCTTGATCGCGTGCCTGGGCGTGCAGCGTGCGCCACGGAGGAACGGCTCGGCGTGGAGGATGTGAGAGACCGAGGAAGCGGGGAACTGGGGCAGCTTACCGCAGTGGGGCCTGAGGTGATGGGGACACGCTGAGAGGCGCGTGTCCCCCGATGCGTCACAAACGATCGGGTACGCGCGCCTTCTATAAGGCGGAGGAACGTCTCGAGGTGGAGGAGGTGCGACACTGAGGGAGTGGGGAACCGGGGCAGCTAGTCGCAGTGGGGCTTGAGGTGACAGGGACACGCTGAGAGGCGCGTGTCCCCCGATCCATTACAGAGAGGGTGTGTGAGAGAGAAAGGGTGTAAGAGAGAGAAAGGGTGTGAGAGAGGGAGGGTGTGAGAGGGAGGGTGTGAGAGAGACACAGTGAAAGTGTTAGAGAGACGCATAGAAAGTGTGAGCAAGACACAGAGAAAGTGTGAGCGAGACACAGAGAAAGTGTGAGAGTGTGAGTGAGACACTGAGAGTGTGAGCTAGAGTGAGCGGGTGAGGGTGTGGGTGATGGTGTGGGTGAGTGGTTGAGACACAGGGAGAGTGGGTGGGTGAGACAAGGTTGAGACACAGGGAGGGTGGGTGGGTGAGACAAGGTTGAGACACAGGAAGGGTGGGTAAGTGGGTGAGACAAGGTTGAGACACACATTGAGACAAGGTTGAGACACAGGGAGGGTGGGTGAGTGAGACAAGGTTGAGACATATGAGACAAGGTTGAGAAACATGGAGGGTGGGTGCGTGAGACAAGGTTGGGACACAGGGAGGGTGGGTGGGTGAGACAAGGTTGAGACACAGGGAGGGTGGGTGGATGAGACAAGGTTGAGACACATTGAGACAAGGTTGAGACACAGGGAGGGTGGATGGGTGGATGGGTGGTTGGGTGAGACAAGGTTGAGACACAGGGAGGGTGGGTGAGACAAGGTTGAGACAAAGGGAGGGTGTGTGGGTGGGTGAGACAAGGTTGAGACACACATGAGACACTGGGTGGGTGAGTGGGTGAGACACAGGGGCACTGGGTGGGTGGGTGAGACACAGCGACACTGGGTGGGTGAGACACAGGGACACTGGGTGGGTGGGTTTGAGACACAGGGTAGGTGGGTGAGACACAGGGTGGGTGGGACACAAGGTGGGTGGGTGAGACACAGGGTGGGTGAGACACAGTGTGGGTGGGTGAGACATATTGAAATACAGGGAGGGTGGGTGAGACACAGGGAAGGAGGGTGCTTGGGTGGGTGAGACACATGGAGGGTGGGTGCTTGGGTGGGTGAGACACATGGAGGATGGGTGCTTGGGTGGGTGAGACACAGGGAGGGTGGGTGTGACACAGGGAGGGTGGGTGAGACACACGAACACTGGGTGGGTAAGAAACAGAGACACTGGGTGGGTAGCAAGGTTGGCAGCAAGGGGGCCATATGAGGGGGGACTATCGGCGGAATGGGGGGGGAGACTGTCAGCAGCAGGGGGGACTGTCAGCAGCGGGGGGGACCATCGGCGGCAGCGGGGGACCGTCGGCGGCAGGGGGGACCGTCGGTGGCAGAGGGGGACTATCAACAGCAGGGGGGACCATAGGCGGCAGGGGGGGACCATCGGCCGCAGCGGGGCCATGTGAGGCGGGGGATGACCATCGGTGGCAGGGGGGACTGTCTGTGGCAGGGGGTGACTGTCAGTGGCAGGGGGGGCTGTCGGTAGCGGGGGGGGACCGTCGGCGGAAGAGGGGGACCGTCGGCGGCAGGCGGGGACCATCGGCGGCAGGCGGGGACCATCGGCGGCAGGCAGGGACCATCGGCGGCGAGGGGGGACCATCGGCGGCAGGTGGGGACCATCGGTGGCAGGGGGGTGGCCATCGGAGGCAGGGGGGACTATCAGCGACATGGGGGACTGTCGGCGGCAAGTGGGACTGTCGGCGGCAGGGGGGAGACCATGTGAGGCAGCAGGGGGGCAATGTGAGGCAGCAGGGGGGTATGTGAGGCGGGGGAATATCAGCGGCAGGGGGGGACCACTGACAGCGGCCAGACACGGGGACCGGGGGGGAAGCGGAGACTGCGGGGGAGTAACACCCTACTACCACCTCCCGCCCCACGGGCAGACACGGGGACAGGAGGAAGCTGGGACTGGGGGAAGGGGGGAACTTGGGGGGGGGGGGAACACCCTGCTACCAACTACTAACCTTTTCAAACAGCCGGCAGGAAAGGAAGAGGATGCGCATGCGTGGCCTTGAGGGGAAAAAATCTTGGCAGCCCACCAAGTCCTGTCAGCCAATCAGGCTGCTGGATTTAGAAAAAAAATATTAATATTTTTTTTTCAGCGCAAGCACCGCGTGCGCTGCTTGGGCGGCCATGAGGAGGTCACCACGGGGTCAAATCCAGTCGCCCCGGGGCTGTAAGCAAATGGATTTGTCCAACACTATATATATATATAAACATATAATACACCTTTATTATTGACAGGTAGGGGTAATGCAGGGCTTGACCTTAATTAACAGCAGCCATATTTAACCCTAACATCACACCTCCCCCTTAAGCGGAGAGCTCTGGGGTAGCGACCCAAGGGGTTCATCCCCAAACAGGACGCTTGAAGATCAGAGTCAAGCCAGCCCTGGATCGTTCTGCTGGGATAGTCCATCGGCATTGCCAAGCTCACTCCCCTACTTGTCCTGTACGGTAAAGTCATATTCCTGCAAGGTCAGACTCCACCACAGCAGCCTGGCATTATCCCCAGAGACCCGCTGCAACCAGAGGACGCAGGAACCTGCCAGACTGGACCCTCAAGCAGACAACTATCCAGACCTGGACCCAGAGACTCATGAAAGGCCACCTGCATTGAGGTACCTCTTGAGACTGTGGGGGTGATAGGCTGGTAAGGGGCTTTTCCTCCCAGTCTTGCAGAAAGGGACAGGGGAAGTGAGTTAGCCCTTACACAGAGATACAAGAAGGTGAGGCGGTGCAACTGCCTTGTGGTAAAGATTGCAGACCGGGACTACACTTAGTTTCATACACCTGATAAAGAATGAACTCCTCCGTGTAACAAAAGGTGGAGGTATAAGGTATATACGTCACCGCATAGAGCAGAGGAAAGAAAACAATCATTTTAAAAACATTGACCAAAGGGAGAATCTGCGAACCTTGAACTAATGATTACAAGTATAAATACATATATAGGGCCTCATGCAGTAAGCGACGAATATGTGAAATCGGCAAGCTAACCGATTAGTCATGTTATTGGCGATTTTTCCTCTCCGTATGCAGTAAGTGCCGAATACATTCAAAATCAAGGCGAAAACAAATCCGCCCACTCTCACGATGATTTGCCGATCACACACAGGTGTATCGGCGTGCGTGGCGGGGTGCTGTTAGGTTGCCCAATCACAAATCTTGCTGAATCAGGCGAACCAAGCATGTATTGGATAGCGCGCCATATTTAAAGGCAACGTGTACTGCTAATCATTCTCTGTGTTGTTGGGAGTGAGAAAGAGAGAGACGCACAGAGCATGGTGATTTAAGATTTGCATATTGACTGAGAGACTTGTTGTGTATTGGGAAAGCTTTGTCCTTTGTTGTTTTGTTTACATCTTTGTCTTGTTTTATATGTGAAAGTGTTTCGTGTGATTGGCTGTACATTTGTTGTCTGTTTTTTGTGAGTGCTGTAAGTATGCCCGCAAAGCGTGGGAAGAGTGATGCTGGTGGGAGTGGGAGTGCTACTCGTGCGAGTACGCGTCGGAGTGAACGTACTGTTCAGGGGAGTGATGTTGCTGGGAGTGCGAGTGGTGTTGCTGGGAGTGGGAGTGATGTTGCTGGGAGTGGGAGTGCTGTTGCTGGGAGTGGGAGTGCTGTTGCTGGGAGTGGGAGTGCTGTTGCTGGGAGTGGGAGTGCTGGTGCTGGGAGTGGGAGTGCTGGTTCTAGGAGTGGGAGTGCTGGTGCTAGGAGTGGGAGTGCTGGTGCTGGGAGTGCTGCTGGTGGCGCAGTTGCTGATGGGGTGTCTGGTGGTGGCGTGCTTGCTGGTGGCCAGCTTTTGGAGGCTCTTCCATTGGAAGAAGGAGAGTCCAGTCAGCACCAGCCAAGCTCTGACCCTAAACCTGCTCGGAAGAAACGTGTGGAGAAGCCACGTAATCCTCGCTTCAATGACCAGGAAAATAGAGCTCTTGTCACTGGGATTCTGGAGCACCTTGACAGTCTCTATGGACATTTAGTAGGTAAGTGTAACTTTACATTTATTATTCAAATACATGTGATCCTAGGTCATCTGAGTTTTGTTCATATGCAAATATGGGTACACAATATCTTTCTATGTTCATTAGTGTGGAAACACAGCTTTTTATCATGCCTTACAAGGACAAATAAACACAGGCGGTCAATTTGCCAGAACTGCATACAATATGAATGCAACCTTGCTTACATGTATAGGTTTAGTAGTGAATGCTCATGTGCTTCACATATTACACCTAAAACAGCATGTTTGCTATCTCTTGGAACAGCTAGCAGTGTAGGAAACTGGTGCTTGTATTATTATTAATTTACCTCATATATTTTATTTGTTTTTCAAGGGCGGACAAGTGCATCAAGCAGAACTCCATTGGAGGAGCTGCTTCGGGCAAAATTACTTCCCGTTGTCGTGGAGGGATTGGCTGGTGACCGTGATATTGGAATTTATCCCTCACAATTTCCACCAGGTGAGAAATATTACTGTACTAGGCGTGTCGTTGTTTACAGTTATTTTGCATATTTACGCAGCTTTTTATAGTGTCTTCCCAATATAAACATACCTACATCTATATATGTATATGTCTGTTTCTCTCTGTCTCTCATATATATATATATATATATATATATATATATATATGTGTGTGTGTGTCAAATTAGACATATCTGTTGTAGTCCTACTAAAAGCAGTAACTAATATACCACGTTGCATTGCGTGCTCATTTGCATGTGAATTCCCACAATGCTTTGCTGCATTGGAAGCAATTTATTGTGGGCGAAGATGGGGAACAACAGGGTAGCACACATGTGTAACACATGATAATGAGAAATTATTAGTAGCTACAGGTACAGAACATAAATATGTATAATATTATTGTGTATTTTATTTATTTTACTCCTACAAACACGACATTACTGCCTATTTTAAACATGCATCAAATATATTGCATGCAACGCCCTACAAACATCACTTGCACTAACACATCTATAGTTGTTTATGAAAAGGTCCATTTTTGCTTTATGTCATATACAGACAGCATAATGAGGCACATGTAGCATATGTTATGTCATTGTGTTCATAACTTAAACACTGCAGACGACTATTTAGCTCCTCTACCATTGTGTTAAAGCAGCTGCAATTAATATCTCATCACAGCATACACTTCAACAGAGGGGGTGGGGTTCAGCACACACACAAATTACAGGCTCATCTTAGGGTCAACTTAGTTCACACCATTTTCACCTGTTTGAAGTAATTGAAAGGTCTGGCTGATTAGGCTTTTTGGGGAAGGGAATACCGTTCTTACAACCTGACTAGCACAACTGAAGTTAATCACACTCATTTGAAAGCGTAACTCTAGCTACTAAATGCCCCAACAACTCATTAGTTATCAAACCGTACGTCACACATTAGTTCACTCATATCTATAGTTGAACTACTATCAACGACACATTATCACACACTGCATGTGTTGTCTTGTTGAGTGACAGCCACATTCAGGTATGCCACATCTTCTATTAATGTACCACACATATCCTGTACCAAAAACAAAACTTTTTGCAATATGACCACCTTCATGATAACCATTGTGAATGTTCATCTCATGATAGTTATGTACATTATGATACTGATATGACTACACAACATATGATTTTTATGTACAAATTTAATCTATTTATCCTCACGCATTACTGCAGAAACATAGTATGTTGTATGTTAGGGAACTCAAAAGTTCTAAGTACACAGGCATGTACATTGTTATTAAAACTATTTATGTTCACTTTCACACACACATTTTCGCTTAAGGAACTGATGCTGTTAGGTACTCATAAATACAGAACATACAATAAGTGTTTGTTCAATATTTACACATGTAAATGTAAAACTAATGTTATTGTTATATGTAGTTGCCCCTGGAGGACATGTGTCACCTGAGATGGAAAAAGTGTCTTCACCTGGGTCATGCAGCTCAACACACCTAGAAGGTGAGTGTATCAGTTGGTGGCCATATAATATGTGCACTTCTATATGTTATGTTGTCATGTTCATTATTTGTTTTGCACATCTTCTTTAAATAGGATTACTTAGTGTCAGTGAAAATTAAGTGTAAGGCAACATGTATTGTGTTAGTGATGTGAACTATCATGTAGGAGTTCTGAGTTTAGAGCAAGTTTTCAATCATTCATATTTCATACTGAGTCCAAACATTATTCGTAAGTCAAGGTAGTTTTTAATGTGAGGTTATAAAACGTATGGAAACATGTTAGGTGTTACTTATGACACAGTAGAATTACATAGTAACACAGCAGAGATTAACATGCCATTTAATAATGTGTACATTTATTTTTAGAACATGATGATGAGGATGATGATGATGCCGCCATAGACACAGAAATACAAGCAAGTGAGCATGAAGAGGTTCCAATTGAAACTGTTTTACCGCCAAATCGTCCAGCAACTACCACATACGATGCAATTGTAGCTTCTGAGGGAAAAATTGTGGAAGCAGAAAATCGTCGCCATTCTGACCTGATGACAGTGCTGGAAAGGATGATTGCACTGCAGGAAGAAACAGTATCACAATTGGCACATCTCCACAGAGTCTTCACTGAAGTGCCTAAACAGTTGCAAAAAATCAACACCTCATTCGAAGCATTAGTTGTACAGCAAACCCAAGCAAATTACTTGAGAATGACTAATGTACCACAATTCAACTTCAACACCTCACAGGCAGGATCTTTACATGCTGGTCAGTTTTCACCACATGCATCTGATCTTCATTCCCCAGGTCCGAATGTTACCGGTCAAGTAGCAGACATTGCTGTGCAGGTTCCTGACGACATCCTACCGCTGCCATCTGTACAAAATCAGCAGCTGACACCTACAAAGGAGGCGACAAAAACAAAACAGCACAAGCAGTTACTACTGACCAGTTTTTGGTCAAAAACAAAAAAAGACACACATGAAACAGACCAACTATCACTTGTGCAGTGTCTACCAACTTGCTCACATGTGTCAGTGGGCACAAGCCCTGTCGGTGAACAGTCACTGCCCAAAAGCCCTGTAGGTGAGTCACTGCCCAAAAGCCCTGTAGGTGAACAGTCACTGCCCAAAAGCCCTGTCGGTGAACAGTCACTGCCCAAAAGCCCTGTAGGTGAGTCACTGCCCAAAAGCCCTGTAGGTGAACAGTCACTGCCCAAAAGCCCTGTCGGTGAACAGTCACTGCCCAAAATCCCTGTCGGTGAACAGTCACTGCCCAAAAGCCCTGTAGTTGAGTCACTGGCCACAAGCCCTGCCCGTGAAGTGCCAGAGGCCACTCAAAGTGGCTCTGTTGTGGCTAAAGTTGTTGCAAAACGAAAAAGGAAAATGCAAGAGACAACAAGCAGGCCTGTTACTCGCTCTCAAAAGGAACCAAAAAAATAAATGTTATAATTCACTAAATATGTCTTTGGCCTTGTTTTGTTGACTTCAGATTATCTAATTAATATTGTATGTATGCTGAAGACTGTGTTGTTTCCAAACTTTCAAGTATGTTCTTGTACACGTGAAGTTTTGGAAATGTTAACAGTCCTAATTAATGAATAGTGTTATAAATATTGATGTATTAATCGTCTGTTCAGTAATGGTCCAGCAGGAGCCAGTTGCTATGTTTAGAGAAGCTGCAATTGACTTACCTGCAAAACATTGTATTTGGGTGTGTTACTTGATGTAATCATTGCATGTGCATATTATTCACATGCAATTAAAAACACACATCTATTTAACTGCAAACATCTTTCTTGTCCGTGTACAGCAGGATTATGTGTAAAATATCTCTCTCTCTCTCTCGCTTCTCTCCATCTCCATCTCCATCTCGCCCTCGTTTTTGCAGAAACCTGCACTCTATTAACCTACCAGCTCTTGATTCCACTTTACGCTCCTCCCTCTCTTCTCTCAGTTCCGCTTCAGACCCTGACAACCTGTTCAGGAACTACAACTCTGCCTTATCTTCCACGCTTGATCTTCATGCCCCACTTTCTCTCTGCCGTCCTCGCCCTTCTAACCCCAGACCCTGGCTAAACTCCCACACACGCATGCTGCGTTCCTCCACTCGTTCCTCTGAACGCCTCTGGAGGAAATCTCATACGCTCGCAGACTACATTCACTACAAATTTATGCTATCCTGTTTCAACTCTGCCCTCTTTCAGGCTAAACAAACCTACTTTTCATCACTAATCAACACACACAAGTCTAACCCACGCCGTCTCTTTTCTGTCTTTGACTCTCTACTCAGACCACCCTCAGCTGCCTCCTCTTCTTCCTCCATCTCACCTCAGGAATTTGCTGACTTTTTTAAGAATAAGGTGGAGTCCATACGGCAGAACATCCCATCTGTTGCCTCCTCCCATCCCACAATGCTTCCCAACTCTCCTCCTGTCTTTCTTGACTCTTTTTCTGCTATCTCGGAGGAGGATGTATCACTGCTGATCTCCTCTTCTCTCTCTACCACTTGCCCTCTTGATCCCATTCCCTCCCATCTCCTAAAACCTCTTGCTCCTTCTATAATCCCTATGCTCACACAGATCTTTAACTCTTCCCTCTACTCTGGTACCTTTCCTTCATCCTTCAAGCATGCAACCGTTATACCATTACTCAAAAACAGCAAGCTTGACCCTACCTGTCCTTCTAACTATCGACCTGTCTCCCTCCTGCCTTTTGCCTCCAAACTCCTTGAACGTCTTGTATTCTCTCGATTGCTACACTTTCTCAACACCTATTCTGTACTAGACCCTCTACAATCTGGCTTCCGCACTGCTCACTCTACTGAAACAGCCCTCACTAAAATAACTGACGACCTCCACGCTGCTAAAGACAGAGGTCATTACACTCTGCTCATATTACTCGACCTCTCTGCAGCATTCGACACCGTGGACCACCCTCTTCTCCTTCACATTCTCCATACTCTTGGTATTCGGAACAAAGCTTTATCCTGGATCTCCTCTTACCTCTCCCATCGTACCTTCAGTGTCTCTTTTGCTAACACCTCCTCCTCCTCTATTGATCTCTCTGTGGGGGTACCCCAGGGCTCTGTCCTGGGACCCCTTCTCTTTTCTCTCTACACACTCTCTCTAGGTGACCTAATCACATCTTTTGGGTTTAAATATCACCTCTATGCTGACGACACACAAATTTACCTTTCAACCCCTGACCTTACACCTGCTATACAGACCAAAGTTTCTGAATGCCTCTCTGGAATATCATCCTGGATGGCCATCCGCCGACTGAAACTTAACATGGCAAAAACAGAGCTCCTTATACTACCTCCCAAACCTGGCCCTACTACATCCTTCCACATTGCTATTGGAAATACGATCATTCACCCAGTAGCCCAAGCACGCTGCCTAGGGGTCACACTTGATTCCTCTCTCTCATTCTCCTCTCATATTCAAAACGTTTCTAAAACTTGTCGCCTTTTCCTCCGCAATATCACAAAGATACGCCCTTTCCTCTGTTACTCAACTGCTAAAACTCTGACTCAGGCCCTCATTCTCTCCCGTCTTGATTACTGTAACCTCCTGCTGTCCGGCCTTCCTACCTCTCACCTGTCTCCCCTACAAAATATCCTAAACACTGCTGCCAGAATCACTCTACTCTTTCCTAAATCTTTCTCAGCGTCTCCCCTGCTGAAATCCCTCTCCTGGCTTCCGATTAAATCGCGTATCTCACACTCAATTCTACTGCTCACTTTTAAAGCTTTACATTCTTCTGCCCCTCATTACATCTCAGCCCTAATTTCTCGCTATGCACCATCACGACTCTTGCGTTCTTCTCAAGGATATGTTCTTTCTACCCCCTTTGTATCTAAAGCCCTCTCCCGCCTTAAACCTTTCTCACTTTCTGCCCCACACCTCTGGAATGCTCTTCCCCTCAATACCCGACTAGCCCCCTCGCTATCCACCTTTAAGACCCACCTTAAGACACATCTGCTTAAAGAAGCATATGAGTAGCACTGGATAATCATGGACACATGACACAAAGCTTGGCCTCCTGCAGACGCACTTACTAGTATTCCCTCCTACTGTCTCTGTACGTTCTCCCTACCTACCAATTAGATTGTAAGCTCCTCGGAGCAGGGACTCCTTCCTTAATGTTACTTTTACAGTATGTCTGAAGCACTTATTCCCATGATGTGTTATTTATATTTGTTATTTATATGACATGTATTACTACTGTGAAGCGCTATGTACATTTTATGGCGCTATACAAATAAAGACATACATACATACATACTTACCTTGGCCTTGGCCATTGTAATGTTGTCCTTTAATCATTTATGTGTTCTTGTTTCAAGAACATCTCTGAATGTATACTAATAAATATGTAGTATGTATGGATATATGTACACACACACACACACACACACACACACACACACACACACACACACACACACACACACACACACACACACACACACACACACACACACACACACACACACACACACACACACAGTGTGTGTATGTATGTATGTATGTATGTATATATAGTACTATCTAAACTGGTATAGATGTATTTACAAAAAACATACACTTCATGCTTCCTTGTGAAAACACACTATTTTAATAATACAGGCCTAATGTTTGAGAACTATACTAACTGTGAGCCTCTAACAGTATTGGGCTCAAACAAATGTTTATTACTTAATTCACTCATGTTTATCACCATTTAAATAGGTTTCATACAAGGCCTACTTACTGCCATCAATATGTTGTGTGTACTCCTGCATTATATATATATATATATATATATATTGTGACAGAAACCAGGGGATGGTAATAAATTTCGTATATAGGGCTCCCAGGATACTGAACAGTTTCTATCCTGTTTGGCCTGGGAGTGCAGCCTTATAATACATACACTCCATCCCACAGTTTGGCAAGCGCTGGAACTGAGGGATGAGAGATCCAGACCAGAGTTTGTCTGCTGCCTGATTTCTGTCACCTGTCATGCTAATTAGGAATCAGGTATGTAAGACTGTTTTCCTGTTTGCTCTGGTCTCTCCACAAGAGCCAGGAGGCTGGAAGGCTGCTGAACTACAGAGGGGAGAAGCCTCTTCCCCAAACAGGTTCAATCTTTCTGTTCATTTGTATAAGACTGCAAAAGTACCTTGTTTTGTTGTTGGGAGTGGAAAAGCCACTTCCAACCCTGAGTCAGGGATATCTAAGTTAAGTTATCGCTCAGGTGAGCAGCTTTTGTTTTGATCTGTTTTCTGTTGTATGCACTGTGGCAGTCTCAGTGCCTGGGACTGAATAAACCAGGCATAGCCTGTTTAAAGGAACAGTACGTGACGCCTCATCATTTAACCTACCCTAAAAGACCGTGTTCTAAACAGTCCCGGACAAACGACGGAGCCCCGGAGTAAGCCGTTTGTCACATATGGTGGAGAATGCGGGCAGAGCACTAGGGGGTCTGCGGGTTGAAGAACTTTGAAAAAAAAAAAAAAAAAAAAAAAAAAGTTTTTTCATCCTCTGCAAATAAGATGGAAGACGTGGTGAGTGCGCTGGTACGCAATGTCGCTGCCCAGAAAGACGCGAATGAAACCCAGCAACAGCTGTTAATAGCCCAGCAAGAAACTAATGCAAACCAGCAGCAGACGAATGCAGCCCAGCAACAGCTGCTAATAGCCCAGCAAGAGATTAATGCCAACCAGCAACAGGCGAATGCCAACCAGCAACAGGCGAATGCAAACCAGCAACAGACGAATGAAGCCCTGCAAAACGCGAATGCAAACCAGCAAGAGACAAACCGCTTGCTGAGAGAGGAGCAACAGCGGTTCGCTCAGGGCTTACAGCAGGAACTCGAGATCCTGAGGCGGACTATCAGTAACCTTCCACTGGCAGCGGCAGCCCCAGTACCGAAAATGACCAGGGCAAGCCACTACCTTCAGAAGATGGGACCCTCGGATGATGTGGAAGCCTATCTTCTCACGTTTGAACGCACGGCACAGAGAGAGGGATGGCCAGAAGCTGAGTGGGCTGGTCTAATCGCACCCTTCCTAAGCGGCGAACCCCAGAAGGCTTACTTTGATCTAGAGCCAGCCGAAGCTAACGTCTATGCAAAATTGAAGTTCGAGATCCTCGCCCGCCTCGGCGTAACCACGGCTGTTCGCGCCCAAAGGTTTCACGCATGGTCCTTCACGATGGATAAAGCCACCCGAAGCCAGATGTATGACCTCATCCACCTCGCCCGGAAGTGGCTACAACCCGAGATCAACTCAGCCAGCCACATCGTGGAACGGTTGGTCATGGACCAGTTCTTGAGGAAACTTCCCTCTGCCTTACGCCGTTGGGTCAGTCGGAGTGACCCCCACAATGCGGATGAGCTTGTGGCCCTCGTAGAAAGGTACAATGCAGCAGAAGAGCACCCGCAACCCACAGTCGTGGAGCAACCCCACTACCCGAGGTTCCAGGACTCTTCCAGAGACGGTAAAAGGGTACCGGGGTTAAGGGGCGCTGAAGAGCGGCGACCACCTTCACGCAGCACCAGCAACAGTGGTTCGCACACTAAGGGCAATAGCCAACATGGGGAGCCGGGAAAAGGCTCTAAGTGGGACACAGACTATGTACCTAAATGTGTAAATTGTCATGAGAGGGGCCACACAGCAAAAATCTGCCCACTAAATGATGAGCCCATGCAATGCAACAGCGTGGAACCTTATTCGCTGTTGTCCCAATGTATGGGCCCTAGCCCAGAGGACCCCTTGAATAACCATCTGTGGGCATTTGTAAAGGTTAATGGTAAGAGGGTTCGGGCACTTCTTGACTCTGGGAGCATGGTCACACTAGTGTCCGAATACCTCTTGCCCATTAAGAAGAAACAGGGAAACAGTTCACAAAGAGTGGCAATTTGTTGTATACATGGGGATAATCATGAATATTCCACTGTTGATGTTTTTTTTGAAACAGAGTTTGGTTCTTTAGATTTCAAGGTGGGTATTGTACCCAAACTGGCACATGATGTGTTAATAGGGACCGACTTTCCCCATTTTCTAAAAATGTGGTCCCCCGCTCAGAATAGCGCCCAGAGTTCAATAGCGGACCATAACGAAGTATTAGAAGAAACAAATCCTTTCCCTTTTTCAGAAATGGAGGTTGACGAGGGCCCAAATAAGAAGGGGGAAAAGGAGGAGTGCTGTAAAATTCCCTTCCCCATCACTACTTTGGTAGGGAATACCCCAAATCAAGATGTTGAGCAGACACTTACCACCCCAGAACCGGATAAGACCCTCGCTGACCTAGAGGTCAGTCCTGGGAGTTTTAAGAAGGCCCAGTGGGAGGACCCCACATTAGCGGTACCAAGGGGAAATATACGGGACCAGAATAGTACTCCTGGCCAACCAGATAGGTCACTTGCTTACCCCTACTTCGAGGTAGAGAACGACCTAGTATATCGGGTTGATAAAAGGAAATCAGTTACAACTAAACAATTGTTGGTACCACGGACATTCCGTAACGTAGTACTACACCTCGCACATAGTCATCCATTGGGGGGACACCTAGGAGTGGAAAAGACAAAAGAAAAGGTTCTCCGAAGCTTCTATTGGCCTGGGGTTCTGGCAGAAATTACGAATTATTGTTCCTCATGCCCAGAATGTCAGATCACCGCCCCGTTCAAGGCGTACCGCAGCCCATTGGTACCCCTTCCCATAATAGAGGTACCATTTGACCGGATTGCTATGGATCTAGTAGGACCCCTAATAAAGTCTGCTAGGGGACATCAGCATATATTGGTAATATTAGATTATGCCACCCGATATCCGGAGGCAGTTCCCCTACGTAGCACCTCAGCTAAAAACATAGCAAAAGAGTTAGTAGTTCTGTTTTCCCGGGTCGGGATTCCTAAAGAGATTCTATCTGACCAGGGAACACCATTTATGTCCCAAGTAACGAAAGAGCTATGTAAACTCCTAAAAATCAAGCATCTCAGAACCTCAGTCTATCATCCACAAACAGATGGTTTAGTGGAAAGGTTCAATAAAACCTTAAAGAGCATGTTACGGCGGGCGGTTGATAAAGATGGGAAAAACTGGGATTGTTTGTTACCGTACCTGTTATTTGCCATTAGGGAAGTTCCCCAATCATCCACTGGCTTCTCCCCGTTTGAACTATTGTATGGCCGACACCCAAGGGGCTTACTGGATATAGCCAAAGAGACTTGGGAACACGAGGTTACCCCTTACAGAAGTGTAATAGAGCATGTTGCCCAGATGCAGGACCGCATTGCTGCAGTCCTACCCATAGTGAGGGAACACATGGAGAAAGCTCAAGAAGCACAGAGGAATACATATAATAAGGGTGCTAGGGTCAGAATTTTTTCTCCAGGTGATAGGGTACTAGTTCTGGTTCCCACCGTGGAGAGTAAATTCCTTGCTAAATGGCATGGGCCATATGAGGTCTTGGAAAGAGTGGGAGAAGTAAATTATAAGGTAAGACAGCCAGGTAGGAGGAAACCTGAGCAAATTTACCATATAAACCTACTCAAGCCCTGGAAAGATAGAGAAGTCTTGTTAACCCTAGTACCCCCAGGTCCGTCAGAGAATCAAGAAACTGACCCAGAGGTTAGCATAGCTGAAACCCTGTCTGTTCATCAGAAACGAGAGGTTCAGAATTTAGTGAAAAGAAACAAAGAAATCTTCTCTATACGGCCAGGTAGAACTAGCGTAATTGAACATGACCTAGTCTCTGAACCGGGGGTCCGAGTTAACCTTAAACCGTACCGAATCCCAGAGGCCAAAAGAAAGGCTATAAGTTTAGAGGTTAAAAAAATGCTAAAACTAGGTGTAATTGAGGAATCCCAAAGTGGGTGGAACAGCCCTATAGTCTTAGTCCCAAAGCCAGATGGTACAACAAGGTTTTGTAATGACTACCGGAAACTAAACGCGGTGTCAAAATTTGATACTTATCCTATGCCCAGGGTAGATGAACTTGTAGAGAGACTGGGCAAAGCCCGATATCTCACAACCCTAGACCTAACAAAAGGGTACTGGCAGGTTCCCCTCACAGAAAGGGCAAAAGAAAAGACAGCCTTCTCAACCCCAGACGGCCTCTTTCAGTATAAGGTGTTGCCTTTTGGCTTACATGGAGCTCCCGCCACATTCCAAAGAATGATGGATAAAATTTTAAAACCACATGCTCGGTATGCTGCCGCCTACCTGGATGATGTGGTAATCCATAGTGAAGATTGGCAATCCCACCTTCCAAAGGTCCAAGCTGTGCTTGACGCAGTCCGGTCTGCTGGACTAACTGCTAACCCCGCTAAATGCACTATTGGTCTGGAGGAGGCCAAGTATCTGGGATATTCTATTGGCAGAGGTTTACTCAAACCCCAAACACTCAAAGTGGAGGCGATACAAAATTGGCCAAGGCCAGTTACAAAAAAACAAGTAAGGACCTTTTTGGGGTTAATTGGGTACTATAGAAGGTTTATTCCCAATTTTGCAACTAAGGCAACCCCACTAACTGACCTCACAAAAGCAAGAGGACCGCTAATGGTAAAGTGGTCCCCCGAAACCGAAAAGGCCTTTAGAAGCCTGAAAGAAGCTCTCTGTGCCCAACCAGTGTTGGTCACACCTGACTTCTCCAAAGAGTTCGTAGTCCAAACCGACGCATCTGAGGTAGGGCTGGGGGCGGTACTCTCCCAGGAGTCTCAAGGTGAGGAGCACCCCATCCTTTATTTAAGTAGGAAACTAAATCCCCAGGAGAAAAATTACTCCATAGTAGAGAAAGAGTGTCTCGCAATAAAGTGGGCTGTAGAGACGCTCAAATACTACCTGTTGGGGAGAAAATTCCGGTTGGTCACAGATCATGCACCCCTTACCTGGATGTGTCAAAACAGGGAAAAGAATGCTAGAGTGACCAGGTGGTTCCTAAGCCTACAACCCTTTAAATTTTCTGTGGAACACAGGTCAGGGCACAAACATGGCAATGCTGACGGGTTGTCAAGGATGCACTCCCTAATATCCATGGTCGCTCATCCCTCGAGGTCTGAGCTGGGGGGGAGGATATGTGACAGAAACCAGGGGATGGTAATAAATTTCGTATATAGGGCTCCCAGGATACTGAACAGTTTCTATCCTGTTTGGCCTGGGAGTGCAGCCTTATAATACATACACTCCATCCCACAGTTTGGCAAGCGCTGGAACTGAGGGATGAGAGATCCAGACCAGAGTTTGTCTGCTGCCTGATTTCTGTCACCTGTCATGCTAATTAGGAATCAGGTATGTAAGACTGTTTTCCTGTTTGCTCTGGTCTCTCCACAAGAGCCAGGAGGCTGGAAGGCTGCTGAACTACAGAGGGGAGAAGCCTCTTCCCCAAACAGGTTCAATCTTTCTGTTCATTTGTATAAGACTGCAAAAGTACCTTGTTTTGTTGTTGGGAGTGGAAAAGCCACTTCCAACCCTGAGTCAGGGATATCTAAGTTAAGTTATCGCTCAGGTGAGCAGCTTTTGTTTTGATCTGTTTTCTGTTGTATGCACTGTGGCAGTCTCAGTGCCTGGGACTGAATAAACCAGGCATAGCCTGTTTAAAGGAACAGTACGTGACGCCTCATCATTTAACCTACCCTAAAAGACCGTGTTCTAAACAGTCCCGGACAAACGACGGAGCCCCGGAGTAAGCCGTTTGTCACAATATATATATATATATATATATATATATATATATATATATATATACACTACAATATACATAAGTACAATATACACTTTATATATTGTGACATAGTCCAAAGATGTTAGGCAGCTTTCTGCCCCATTTTAGGTCAGAAAGTGCAGGAATAGTTAAAAATGATCCGTTCCACATCTTCCCATTAACTCAGGCAGCTGGATGGAAAATCCAGACCACAGATTACAATGGCTCTAGTTCTCCCTCACCTGCTCTTCTAATCACATGCACAGGTACTTAGAGCAGAGAGGTTTTGCATTTCACTCTCTCTCCTTAGAGCCTGGAGGCTGGGGGTATCGCTGCTCCCCTGTTTCCAGTTTCGGGGTTGACGGCCCCTCCAAGTATCACAGTCCCAGAGGATTTGCCGGACACCTGGGTCCGAGTACCCACCACAAAACACATAAGCCAAACAAAGATGTATTACTGTTTGTAATGGACTATGCTGTATCTAGTGACCCTAATTGAGAGGGCATTGTTTAAACTGGGGGAACCAGGTTAGTTGGCCCAGCAGCAGTTAGAGGCTGATTCTATGTGTAGTTAGATCCCTGAAAGGGATAGGATTTTGTTTATATCATTTGGTTTCTTTTTTACTTGAAATAACAATGTGGGAAATACTGTAACACTGAAATGTGTGAACTGCTGAATGAAAGTATCTGAGTACCTCTAACCTTCACATGTTAAAGCTGCAGTACATTACTTGGATGAAAATAAAGCAGGCAGAAGCCTGAGTTAAGCAGCTTAATACTTTGCATGATCCTGTTTTTGAATTAAATAACCCTAGAAGACTGTGTCGGGAAGAACCCAGACAGGCGTCGGCCCTACAAAAGAGGGGCGTTTGTCACAATATATATATATTTATGAGAGAGATATATTTATATATATATATATATATATATATATATATATTGTGACAGAAACCAGGGGATGGTAATAAATTCCGTATATAGGGCTCCCAGGATACTAGACAGTTTCTATCCTGTTTGGCCTGGGAGTGCAGCCTTATAATACATACACTCCATCCCACAGTTTGGCAAGCGCTGGAACTGAGGGATGAGAGATCCAGACCAGAGTTTGTCTGCTGCCTGATTTCTGTCACCTGTCATGCTAATTAGGAATCAGGTATGTAAGACTGATTTCCTGTTTGCTCTGGTCTCCCCACAAGAGCCAGGAGGCTGGAAGGCTGCTGAACTACAGAGGGGAGAAGCCTCTTCCCCAAACAGGTTCAATCTTTCTGTTCATTTGTGTAAGACTGCAAAAGTACCATGTTTTGATGTTGGAAGTGGAAAAGCCACTTCCAACCCTGAGTCAGGGATATCTAAGTTAAGTTATCGCTCAGGTGAGCAGCTTTTGTTTTGATCTGTTTTCTGTTGTATGCACTGTGGCAGTCTCAGTGCCTGGGACTGAATAAACCAGGCATAGCCTGTTTAAAGGAACAGTACGTGACGCCTCATCATTTAACCTACCCTAAAAGACCGTGTTCTAAACAGTCCCGGACAAACGACGGAGCCCCGGAGTAAGCCGTTTGTCACATATGGTGGAGAATGCGGGCAGAGCACTAGGGGGTCTGCGGGTTGAAGAACTTTGAAAAAAAAAAAAAAGTTTTTTTCATCCTCTGCAAACAAGATGGAAGACGTGGTGGGTGCGCTGGTACGCAATGTCGCTGCCCAGAAAGACGCGAATGAAACCCAGCAACAGCTGTTAATAGCCCAGCAAGAAACTAATGCAAACCAGCAGCAGACAAATGCAGCCCATCAACAGCTGCTAATAGCCCAGCAAGAGATTAATGCCAACCAGCAACAGGCGAATGCCAACCAGCAACAGGCGAATGCAAACCAGCAACAGACGAATGAAGCCCTGCAAAACGCGAATGCAAACCAGCAAGAGACAAACCGCTTGCTGAGAGAGGAGCAACAGCGGTTCGCTCAGGGCTTACAGCAGGAACTCGAGATCCTGAGGGGGACTATCAGTAACCTTCCACTGGCAGCGGCAGTCCCAGTTCCGAAAATGACCAGGGCAAGCCACTACCTTCAGAAGATGGGACCCTCGGATGATGTGGAAGCCTATCTTCTCACGTTTGAACGCACGGCACAGAGAGAGGGATGGCCAGAAGCTGAGTGGGCTGGTCTAATCGCACCCTTCCTAAGCGGCGAACCCCAGAAGGCTTACTTTGATCTAGAGCCAGCCGAAGCTAACGTCTATGCAAAATTGAAGTTCGAGATCCTCGCCCGCCTCGGCGTAACCACGGCTGTTCGCGCCCAAAGGTTTCACGCATGGTCCTTCACGATGGATAAAGCCACCCGAAGCCAGATGTATGACCTCATCCACCTCGCCCGGAAGTGGCTACAACCCGAGATCAACTCAGCCAGCCACATCGTGGAACGGTTGGTCATGGACCAGTTCTTGAGGAAACTTCCCTCTGCCTTACGCCGTTGGGTCAGTCGGAGTGACCCCCACAATGCGGATGAGCTTGTGGCCCTCGTAGAAAGGTACAATGCAGCAGAAGAGCACCCGCAACCCACAGTCGTGGAGCAACCCCACTACCCGAGGTTCCAGGACTCTTCCAGAGACGGTAAAAGGGTACCGGGGTTAAGGGGCGCTGAAGAGCGGCGACCACCTTCACGCAGCACCAGCAACAGTGGTTCGCACACTAAGGGCAATAGCCAACATGGGGAGCCGGGAAAAGGCTCTAAGTGGGACACAGACTATGTACCTAAATGTGTAAATTGTCATGAGAGGGGCCACACAGCAAAAATCTGCCCACTAAATTATGAGCCCATGCAATGCAACAGCGTGGAACCTTATTCGCTGTTGTCCCAATGTATGGGCCCTAGCCCAGAGGACCCCTTGAATAACCATCTGTGGGCATTTGTAAAGGTTAATGGTAAGAGGGTTCGGGCACTTCTTGACTCTGGGAGCATGGTCACACTAGTGTCCGAATACCTCTTGCCCATTAAGAAGAAACAGGGAAACAGTTCACAAAGAGTGGCAATTTGTTGTATACATGGGGATAATCATGAATATTCCACTGTTGATGTTTTTTTTGAAACAGAGTTTGGTTCTTTAGATTTCAAGGTGGGTATTGTACCCAAACTGGCACATGATGTGTTAATAGGGACCGACTTTCCCCATTTTCTAAAAATGTGGTCCCCCGCTCAGAATAGCGCCCAGAGTTCAATAGCGGACCATAACGAAGTATTAGAAGAAACAAATCCTTTCCCTTTTTCAGAAATGGAGGTTGACGAGGGCCCAAATAAGAAGGGGGAAAAGGAGGAGTGCTGTAAAATTCCCTTCCCCATCACTACTTTGGTAGGGAATACCCCAAATCAAGATGTTGAGCAGACACTTACCACCCCAGAACCGGATAAGACCCTCGCTGACCTAGAGGTCAGTCCTGGGAGTTTTAAGAAGGCCCAGTGGGAGGACCCCACATTAGCGGTAGCAAGGGGAAATATACGGGACCAGAATAGTACTCCTGGCCAACCAGATAGGTCACTTGCTTACCCCTACTTCGAGGTAGAGAACGACCTAGTATATCGGGTTGATAAAAGGAAATCAGTTACAACTAAACAATTGTTGGTACCACGGACATTCCGTAACGTAGTATTACACCTCGCACATAGTCATCCATTGGGGGGACACCTAGGGGTGGAAAAGACAAAAGAAAAGGTTCTCCGAAGCTTCTATTGGCCTGGGGTTCTGGCAGAAATTACGAATTATTGTTCCTCATGCCCAGAATGTCAGATCACCGCCCCGTTCAAGGCGTACCGCAGCCCATTGGTACCCCTTCCCATAATAGAGGTACCATTTGACCGGATTGCTATGGATCTAGTAGGACCCCTAATAAAGTCTGCTAGGGGACATCAGCATATATTGGTAATATTAGATTATGCCACCCGATATCCGGAGGCAGTTCCCCTACGTAGCACCTCAGCTAAAAACATAGCAAAAGAGTTAGTAGTTCTGTTTTCCCGGGTCGGGATTCCTAAAGAGATTCTATCTGACCAGGGAACACCATTTATGTCCCAAGTAACGAAAGAGCTACACTGGCGACACACTTTATTCGAGCTCGGCTAGTCCCACGAATTCGGGTATACCCGGGTGTATTGAGGTTTGTGACTGTTTCCTGCCCGAGTATATTGGGTTATTTTCCAGGGAGGGATTGAAGCATTTTATTCCCGCTGGCTGCAATACTGCACAGTATATATATATATACTGCATTACAATTCATGAATTTATGCCATCTGGTAGACACGCGAAGCATTGCAGCCTATTAAATCCTAATCATTATCATTTAACAGATCAGCCGCCCGTCAGCCAGGCATGAACCCAGGCTGGGAAGGCAAACACAACGGGGCTTGTCAGAGGTGAGGAGCGGCGCATTCCAGGTATCTGCCAGGTACATACTGGGTATTTGCTCGAATAAAGTGTGTCGGTGCAGTATGTAAACTCCTAAAAATCAAGCATCTCAGAACCTCAGTCTATCATCCACAAACAGATGGTTTAGTGGAAAGGTTCAATAAAACCTTAAAGAGCATGTTACGGCGGGCGGTTGATAAAGATGGGAAAAACTGGGATTGTTTGTTACCGTACCTGTTATTTGCCATTAGGGAAGTTCCCCAATCATCCACAGGCTTCTCCCCGTTTGAACTATTGTATGGCCGACACCCAAGGGGCTTACTGGATATAGCCAAAGAGACTTGGGAACACGAGGTTACCCCTTACAGAAGTGTAATAGAGCATGTTGCCCAGATGCAGGACCGCATTGCTGCAGTCCTACCCATAGTGAGGGAACACATGGAGAAAGCTCAAGAAGCACAGAGGAATACATATAATAAGGGTGCTAGGGTCAGAATTTTTTCTCCAGGTGATAGGGTACTAGTTCTGGTTCCCACCGTGGAGAGTAAATTCCTTGCTAAATGGCATGGGCCATATGAGGTCTTGGAAAGAGTGGGAGAAGTAAATTATAAGGTAAGACAGCCAGGTAGGAGGAAACCTGAGCAAATTTACCATATAAACCTACTCAAGCCCTGGAAAGATAGAGAAGTCTTGTTAACCCTAGTACCCCCAGGTCCGTCAGAGAATCAAGAAACTGACCCAGAGGTTAGCATAGCTGAAACACTGTCTGTTCATCAGAAACGAGAGGTTCAGAATTTAGTGAAAAGAAACAAAGAAATCTTCTCTATACGGCCAGGTAGAACTAGCGTAATTGAACATGACCTAGTCTCTGAACCGGGGGTCCGAGTTAACCTTAAACCGTACCGAATCCCAGAGGCCAAAAGAAAGGC
Organism: Ascaphus truei; assembly: GCF_040206685.1. Classification (NCBI taxonomy): domain Eukaryota; kingdom Metazoa; phylum Chordata; class Amphibia; order Anura; family Ascaphidae; genus Ascaphus; species Ascaphus truei. The sequence goes on from NC_134494.1 coordinate 4,716,104, forward strand.
TATAAGTTTAGAGGTTAAAAAAATGCTAAAACTAGGTGTAATTGAGGAATCCCAAAGTGGGTGGAACAGCCCTATAGTCTTAGTCCCAAAGCCAGATGGTACAACAAGGTTTTGTAATGACTACCGGAAACTAAACGCGGTGTCAAAATTTGATACTTATCCTATGCCCAGGGTAGATGAACTTGTAGAGAGACTGGGCAAAGCCCGATATCTCACAACCCTAGACCTAACAAAAGGGTACTGGCAGGTTCCCCTCACAGAAAGGGCAAAAGAAAAGACAGCCTTCTCAACCCCAGACGGCCTCTTTCAGTATAAGGTGTTGCCTTTTGGCTTACATGGAGCTCCCGCCACATTCCAAAGAATGATGGATAAAATTTTAAAACCACATGCTCGGTATGCTGCCGCCTACCTGGATGATGTGGTAATCCATAGTGAAGATTGGCAATCCCACCTTCCAAAGGTCCAAGCTGTGCTTGACGCAGTCCGGTCTGCTGGACTAACTGCTAACCCCGCTAAATGCACTATTGGTCTGGAGGAGGCCAAGTATCTGGGATATTCTATTGGCAGAGGTTTACTCAAACCCCAAACACTCAAAGTGGAGGCGATACAAAATTGGCCAAGGCCAGTTACAAAAAAACAAGTAAGGACCTTTTTGGGCTTAATTGGGTACTATAGAAGGTTTATTCCCAATTTTGCAACTAAGGCAACCCCACTAACTGACCTCACAAAAGCAAGAGGACCGCTAATGGTAAAGTGGTCCCCCGAAACCGAACAGGCCTTTAGAAGCCTGAAAGAAGCTCTCTGTGCCCAACCAGTGTTGGTCACACCTGACTTCTCCAAAGAGTTCGTAGTCCAAACCGACGCATCTGAGGTAGGGCTGGGGGCGGTACTCTCCCAGGAGTCTCAAGGTGAGGAGCACCCCATCCTTTATTTAAGTAGGAAACTAAATCCCCAGGAGAAAAATTACTCCATAGTAGAGAAAGAGTGTCTCGCAATAAAGTGGGCTGTAGAGACGCTCAAATACTACCTGTTGGGGAGAAAATTCCGGTTGGTCACAGATCATGCACCCCTTACCTGGATGTGTCAAAACAGGGAAAAGAATGCTAGAGTGACCAGGTGGTTCCTAAGCCTACAACCCTTTAAATTTTCTGTGGAACACAGGTCAGGGCACAAACATGGCAATGCTGACGGGTTGTCAAGGATGCACTCCCTAATATCCATGGTCGCTCATCCCTCGAGGTCTGAGCTGGGGGGGAGGATATGTGACAGAAACCAGGGGATGGTAATAAATTCCGTATATAGGGCTCCCAGGATACTAGACAGTTTCTATCCTGTTTGGCCTGGGAGTGCAGCCTTATAATACATACACTCCATCCCACAGTTTGGCAAGCGCTGGAACTGAGGGATGAGAGATCCAGACCAGAGTTTGTCTGCTGCCTGATTTCTGTCTCCTGTCATGCTAATTAGGAATCAGGTATGAAAGACTGATTTCCTGTTTGCTCTGGTCTCCCCACAAGAGCCAGGAGGCTGGAAGGCTGCTGAACTACAGAGGGGAGAAGCCTCTTCCCCAAACAGGTTCAATCTTTCTGTTCATTTGTGTAAGACTGCAAAAGTACCATGTTTTGATGTTGGAAGTGGAAAAGCCACTTCCAACCCTGAGTCAGGGATATCTAAGTTAAGTTATCGCTCAGGTGAGCAGCTTTTGTTTTGATCTGTTTTCTGTTGTATGCACTGTGGCAGTCTCAGTGCCTGGGACTGAATAAACCAGGCATAGCCTGTTTAAAGGAACAGTACGTGACGCCTCATCATTTAACCTACCCTAAAAGACCGTGTTCTAAACAGTCCCGGACAAACGACGGAGCCCCGGAGTAAGCCGTTTGTCACAATATATATATATATATATATATATATATATATATATATATATATATATATATATATATATATATATACACACACGTACTTCAACTGATGCAGACAGGGAGTTAACCAGACTTTCAAATACACACAGAAATTTATGCGGAAAAAAAACATTTCCTTTTGCAGGTGTCTGTGTATTTCATTATATGGCTGTGTAAGCACTATTTTCACACAGTGCTCTATTTTATTTTTCAAGAACCCACAATGTTACTTAATTAAAAGTCTCGGAATGTTGTGAGAAACGAGATAAAAAAATGATACATGTTTGTCAGACAAACGGCTATCAGAAACCACAAACGTTAAACCAATTAATTCAACATATCCAATTGGTGCTTCAAAAAAGGAGTAACAGTTTATACTTTTTATGACCTTGAAAAGGAAACACAGCAAATTGTTAGGCATTGACCACTTTCATTCTTATGAGCAAAGAACAGAGACCTGCACACATCTTGTGTTAATCTGCAATGGCTGATGAATTCGTTAAGAATATGAATCCGCACAGAGGGTATAAATTCATGATAGCAGAAGCGATTTTGTCCACTTGCGGACACAAAGCTAACACACGTCAAATCTATGATTTGATTAGAGCCAAATATCCTTATTACCAAGAACGTGGGCATGCGCGCAATTTTAATTCCTCAGTAAGATTCACTTTATCAACTAATGACTGTTTTGAACGTGTGCAGGATAAGCTAGAAGACAGGTATGGTTTCTGGAAGATTGCCAAGGATAAACATTTCACCGTGAAAGAGGGCACACATATTGTGCTTAATGGCATATTTATTCCTAATGCCAATAGCCAGTGCTCGACAAATAATGTTAACCTGTCGCCCGTTGCGAGTGGATTTAGGCAGCTGGCGACCCGTGCTGCAGCTCAATGAATTCCCCTGCTCGTGCCAATTTTTTTTTTTTTTTTTTTTTAAATAAATAAATAAATAATCCCCCTCCCTGATTGGGTTAAAAAAAAAGTTAAAAAAAATGGCGGCAAAACCTGTGGTCCCGGCGCGCGTGCACAGGGCAAGCAGAGTGTCCTGCCATTTGCGCTGCCTGTTCCCCCCAGCAACCCAGAATCCCCCGCATCCCTCCCCCCCCCCCACGTGGGACGGAGGGGGAAGCCCAAACCAAGCCCCGCGCGCAACCCAGCCCCCCCCCCTCCGCTCCCCACGTGGGACGGAGGGGGAGCCCAAACCAAGCCCCGCGCGCAACCCAGCCCCCCCCCCTCCGCTCCCCACGTGGGACGGAGGGGGAACCCCAAAACAAGCGCCGCGCGCGATCCAGCCCCCACACCCTCCCCCCTCCGCTCCCCACGTGGGACGGAGGGGGAAGCCCAAAACAAGCGCGCGATCCAGCCCCCCCGCACCCTCCGCTCCCCACGTGGGACGGAGGGGGAAGTGCAAACCCAGCTTCCCCCGTGCGCGCCTCCTGCTGGGACCTGCTCCTGCTCCTGCTGGGACCTGCTGCTGCTCCTGCTGGGACCTGCTCCTGCTC